>NW_024080722.1:3523716-3688711 GCF_003009895.1 Hyaena hyaena
CTTGCTTTTGGGGATGTGTCAAGTAAGAAGTTGCTGCGGTGGAGGTCAAGGAGGTTGTTTCCTGCTTTCTCCTCTAGGGTGTTGATAGTTTCCTGTCTCACGTTCAGGTCCTTTATCCATTTTGAGTTTATTTTTGTGCATGGTGTGAGAAAATGATCTAGTTTCATTCTTCTGTTGTCTTCCATTTCTTGTTTTGTTTTTTTGTTGTTGCTGTTGTTCTGTTGTTTTCTTTGCTATTCAGGAGTTTATTAGTTTGATGTAGTCCCACTTGTCTATTTTTGCCTTTTTTTTCTGCTTCTGTTTTTGATGTTATAAAGTAAGTGATTTCTTATGTGCTCCTTGGTGAGTTCCTGGGTATATGACAGCCTCTCTGAAGTTTCTCATTATTTAAATGTGAGTAAGTCTAACTTCATACTCTACCTTCTCCAGTAAATATTATCTGACCTCTCCCCATTCTCCTCTGGAATTCCATATAACCATTTATATGTATCATTCTTCGGCTTAAAATTATTAGTTTTTAGTGCATGTAACACTCTATCTTCCCAAGTAACAAAGGACAGAGGACAGAAGTCACATCTTTCATTGATTCATTTTCTCTATGGATGTAGTTCAAATAGCATTTATCACCAATCTAATCAAACAAGAGTTTGGAGTATGTCATCCTTGTCCATTGAGCATCAACCTCCTGATGTGGATTCACTGGCTCTGAGTAACACTGAATCTTTTGGTTTAGCTGGGAGATAAAATGGTGAAAATGCCCACTGGATTTGATGTCTGATGTCTACCAAGTGATGGGTATGCTCAAAGACCAAACTTTCCAGGTAAAAAGAAAAAAAATCCTTTAATGGCTAAGTGTCAGATACTAGGACTACCAGAGGTAGGTATATGCGGTCCTGTCTTTTACTGCACAAATCATATTCTATGGAGATCAGCCACCTCCTGTCTGATCTGTCTGAAAAAGTCCAGCTGGGAGAAGTAGCAGAGGGAGGAATGGATAGAAAGTGCTCCTGTACACACATGAAAGAACAACAGAATTTGGGGAGTAGAGATATTTACATTGATAGGAAAAAAATCCTAAAATTATAGAATTGTCAAAATAAAAATGAGCCTTAGAAAATACCTATTCCTTATGGATTCTTCATTGTACCAATAGATTCATATTTGGTTTCTTCAAAATTTGTCCATGAAAAGAATTTACAAATAACTTTCACTTCCATTTCTATAGGTATCAATCACATATAATGAGATTATATCATTTATTTTGGATCCCACCTACACTAGCCTGTATTTTTCTAGTTATTTTACAAGGTGTCACCTTGCCCCTTGGCCCCAGCAGCCAGTCCCCAATAAGTCAGAGGGAGGCTGTGACCTTTCCAACAGGACTCAAACTTTGGCTTCCATTCTCCAATCTATTATTTCAGACTCGAGATCAGAGTGAGGAAAGCAAATCAAAATCCCTGTTTTTCTGATAACACGGTCTGCTTCTGTTAATGCTTGCAAACTGGGGACAGTTAAGATTGCTGCTTAGAAACAGTGGTTGGACATTCACTGGTCCCTGCAAACTGAGAGAGGGCTACTTCAAGATGATGAGATAGACAAGTCTCTCTCACTAGCTTATGCTCAAGTCCAGAAGGAACCAAAGGGAGATAAAGACTTGGCAACAGCCAGCTCCTAATCCTAACCCACCTCATTCTTTCTTCCCTGTGCCAAGATGAATGCTAGCTAGACATGCCCCAATTACTGTGGCTGATCAAATAGAGAGAACTTTTATGCCAGAGTTTTTGTTTCTTCTCTCCCTAGACTGTTGTGAAGTCAGCTGTGTTGCCTGTATAAATGTGACCTACAGCCCTTTATGTGCCAGATGTGAACAGATGTGCACTTAGCATGCCTTCTTTATGCCAACCTCCAGCTAGTGGAGCAGCTGATTAGAAAAGACAAGATAGAAAGAAAAGCAAATGTGACTATGTAACTGGCTAACACAGCAATATAGCCTTGCAAGCTAAGCAAAGGTTGAGTATTCAGGTAAAATAGGACCAGGCTTGGATAAGCAAGGTCAAGGGAAAACAAACAAAGATAGAATATAAAGGAGTATTGAAGAAGACTGGTTCACTTTTATTTAGTCAATCTTTCTGGTCTTAGGAAGGTCCTAGTGAACCCAAGCTTTGCAAAGTTAGTAATATGTACATGTACAAACATACATTTATTTAAGTTCTGAGGCTCTTTGGGAAACAGTGAATATATCACTAAGACCTATATAACACTAAGATCTATATAATAGATCACTATATTCTAGCAGTGTTTAAGACTTTAAAGGAGGTGACTTTTAACTTTGAGTGGCCTATGAAGTAATTTGGGCTTCAATTTTGGGTATGTAGATGAAAGAGAGTCATAAAAGGAAGTGTAACTCTCAAAAAATGTAGTTTGACGGACAGTTCCGAAGGAGCTCTCTTTATGATGTAGCAGAAAGGTAGAGAATGTAGGTGGGAACAGCAGGTAAAAACCTCAGGTAAGGACCTAGCCTAAGGCTCTTGACTGAGGCAGGGGAGCTGAGATCCTAGAGCAATAGGAGCTAAACAAAAACAAACAACCAAACAAAACACAGAGATTACATGATGAGGTGTGTGGGCTGTATCTGAGGGGGAGGATTCAAGTAAGGCAGCAGAATTTGTAGTGGGTTTCTGGGGACGGAGGGAGTAGGCCTACCTTCAACAGTCACCTTGCTCAGTACCTGCTGCTGTATTCTTTTACCCTCACACCAACCCTATAAAGTAGCCAGTATGACTCTTTGCTTGTTTGTTTTGGTTTTGTTTCTTAACAGACATGGCGACTAGAGTGACAAAACCCTATAGTTTTCCAAGGACTAAGGGATCCCTGAGACATGAGCATGTAGGGCTAACATGAGGGACGTCCTGGACAAATGGGGACAAGATAGCACCTAGCTCAGAGTGTTTATATCACTTTTCCAAATTTACATGTCTGGGAGGAGCAAAGCTGAGATTCACTCTGTCTCTATAAAGGCCATACTTTTCTCCTCAAGTCACAATGATTTTCAAGGTTAAAAAAGGCAGTGTTACCAGAACAGCAATGCAGAAGGAAAAGCACATCGGAGTCAGATCGGGAAGAAGGTGGGGGTAAAATGTTCTATTTTAGAAAACTGACATTCAAGTTTTCTAAAATAGAGGCTTTCATTATTAACTTTTTTGGTCTTTTTCTCTCATACCTTCAATGTTCATCAGGCCCTCCTCCCTCATTTTGTTTAAAGGCTCAATGCAGAGTGGTTATTTTTGTGACTGGATAATTATCTATATTTTAAGCTTAAGATCCAGACTCTGAGTAAAGGTGTGATATGCATCTAATGAATAAATATCTGCCTGGGTAATGTGATTTGCTCCTGTCAGGTTGCCTTCCTCATTCTTTCTAAAAAGCAATGACAGGTCAAGTAGTAGGGTCAGGCTGCAACAGCTGGGTGGATATGGGGTGGGGGAAGATGAGGCCCTCAGGCAAGGTACTATGCAGGGAATTCAGTGAGGGATTGATTAGTACCCTCTCACCACTTTCCTTGCCTTGAATCTCTGCTCATCTTCTTATTAGGCCAGAGAAAGTGTGGCCCCAGACCAGTAGTATTAGCACCATCTGGGGGCCTCTAAAAATTCAAATTCATGGCTCTACCCCAGATGTACTAAATCAGAACCTTTAGGCCAGATCCCCCAAATCTGTGTTTATAGAAGTTTCCTAGGTGATTCTCATCACCACTAAAGATATTAAGCCCTATGGGCCAAGAGACAAATCGAGGATATTATGTAAGAAGTTATACACTGTAAGGTCTCTGTTGCAACCACTCAACTCAGCTGTTTTAGCATAAAAGCAGTCCTACGCAATATCTAAAAGAGTGGGGTTGTGCTGCAATAAGACAGCTATTGGGCACTGAAATCTGAATTTCATATAATTCACACTTGTCAAAAAATATTATTCTTTTGACTTATTTATGTCAAAAATTTAAAATGCCAGTGCTATTGCTAGGTCTAATGGCTACAACAAAAATGGGCAGGTAGAATTTGGCCTGGGCTATAGTTTAAGGAATTCTACTTTCAAGAATCTATATTAGGTGGGGGAAGATAAAGACAACATGAAACTTCCATTAGTTGATACCAAAATGTCCCAAGAATACAAATAAACTGCCAGACTCCTGTTGCTAAAGAAAATGCCAATTTCATAGCCATAATAATGCTTCCAAGTTGTCTCTTTTGAGCACTGGAATATTGTTAATACCATAAGTATCCATTATGAGAGGTTGGTAACATGAAATATGGTATAACCATCCCTACCCTCATCATTCAAAATGATTGAGGTAGGGACATTAGAACACTAAATTGGATATTGTATTATATCAAAAAACTAAAATTATGGTTACCAATTGTAATAATGTTGTACTTTTTTTCAATAATGAGTTCTTGTATTTTAGAAAAATATATATTGGTTGAGCAAATTACATAAGGTCAGGAATAGAATTTGCTTCAAAATTTGCTTCAAAATACAATGGAAAGGGGGGAGTATAAGTGAAAAAAAAATTGATCATGATTTAACAGTTGGAAAGTGTATGATGACCACATGGAGTTAAGATTGTATTTTTATACCTTTTACATCTAAATTTGTTTATAATAAAAATATTTTTATCCAAAGAAAATTATAATTGAGGCAGATGTAGATGTAGATGTATTGATGTGGAACTACATACATGCTCTATTGTTTACTAAAATAAAAGTATGCTGCAGAAGAATACGCAGAAAATGATTTATTTATGTGTCTCCCTAATGGTTCTGCACCATATAGACTCGTGACATTTCAGCCTATGTCTCACAACCCTCCAGGTATCTTTCTAAAACAGAACTTAGATCCTGCCTTGCCCATGCTTAAAACATTCAAACTGTCTCTCCTTTGCTAAGAGAATGAAATCCAAATTCCAAAGTATGGCATTCAAGTTCCTTCACAATATGATTATAATGTGTCTTCCCAGGTATTACTCATCCCCTTCTCATTTTCCAGCACATCCCGTACTTTAAAATGAATTAATTAAGCACACAGAATTTTAAGTCAGGAAGCTATACCATACACAAATTCTGGACTTGATACTGGCTATGTGACCTTGGATAAATTCCTCTCCCTCTCTGAATTTCCATTAATTCATTTAGTTATTATTATTTTTTAATGTCTATTTATTTTTGAGAGAGAGAGAGAGATAGAATGTGAGAGGGGGAGGGGCAGAGAGAGAGAGGGAGATACAGATTCTGAAGCAGACTCCAGGTTCTGAGCTGTCAGTACAGAGCCCGATGTGGGTCCTGAACCCACAAACCTTCAGATCATGATCTGAACTGAAGTTGGACACTTAACCATCTGAGTAACCCAGATTCCCCTCCACAAATTCATTTATAAATGAGAATCATAACAATGTTTATCTCATATTCTGTTATGGAAAACTAAGTGATATAACACCTGAAATATATTTAGTGTTGAGTCTGACACTGAGAATAATTTGATAAATGCTAGCTATTATTGTTAATAGTTTTATTTGGCCATTTATTTCCTCATATTTTTTTGAGCTCTCACTAAATGTTAAGAAGTATCTTAGGTTGATGCTATGTTACTCACCATTCCAGCAATGTATCATGAACTTCCACCATATCATTCCTTTGCTTGAATCATTTTGGTTTTATGGATCATCCTTCCCACTAGTCTGTCTGGCAAATTCGTATTTAACTTATTTGCATGATTGAGTTAATCCTGATCTCCCGACTCTAGTACTGACCTCAGAACTATATATAGCTCCTTTCCTTATACCATTTTAACATCCCACTCAATCCATGACTTCACTAATTGTAAGTAGCCTTCTTCACTTTTGTCTACATATTAGTCTTTTTTCAAACACTGTGAAATCCTTTGAGGGAAAAATCCGTTTTTAATTTACCTTTCTACCTTCAGGGCCAAGAGTCTGGCCTGTTTCAGGGGACATTTGAGGAGTTCCTTGGAAAGGGGTATGTGTATATTTCTCCTTTAACAGTGGGAAATGAAATACCAAGAAAATTGCTGTCATCATCATCAAATATTAAAGCAAAGGGATCTGAAACATTATAAAGACCAATCTCTTCATTTTTCCAATAATCAAAATGAATCTCAGTGAAGTTCACCGACAGTGTTTCATGACTTTCAGCTTATTCATGCATTCATTCAAAAAAATGTGTATTTTGTTCATATCACTCTGTTCATGACTGTACTAGAAACTAAAGTAGGTATAGGGTCCTTTCCATGGTACCATGTTGTCTCTCTGCCTATGGGAAGAACTTTTCATGGAAGATATGTTCAGATATGAAGAAGACATATGGCTGCCTGGATAGGGACAGCATTGCCATAGAATGGGAGGATTGGGCGAGAGGAAATGGTGTCCAAGAAATCACACTTGACTGAAGTCACATTTTGTTCAGAGGTCAAACATGTATATGAGCTTCTGGCTGTCTTAGGGATTCTTGTATTCTATTCCCACTTCCTTTCTGCTAGTAGTGATGTAGAGAAATTATCTTAACATCCCACTTTCTACTTTCCTTTTTACAGAGAGTAGATTAGTCAATGGTTCATAACTTCGTTAGGTGACAAGAACAATTTGAGACCTAATGAAAGCTCTAGAATTTCTCTGCAGAAGGGACAACTGCATACATGCAACACACATACACACACACATATATACACTTACACACACACACACGTACAGAGGCAGCATTCATGGAATCACTGTTTTCTAACCAAGGGGCACATAGTTTCCAGATTAAGGACTCCTAGACTCAGGGATCTTCAAGGCATTTCTAACTGTATCCTTCCACCTTGTTGGTTTTGTTCCAAACATTCTTTTCTACTATCTCTCAGCCCTAGGGTGTAATGGAAAATGACTCCAGTGTCCCACTCTGTCTCCCTCAGTTTAGGTCCAGAAGGGAAAGTACTTATCAGGCAGGTGCACATCTAGCCATCACAGTCTGGGGGTGGTGGGAGAGGAGAATGAAATGGGATTCCAGTTGTAGTGCAGTATATGTCTCTCGCCTGCCTTGCTAGGTTTCACTTATTGAATTAGGACAAATTGGAACTTTCATAAACTGAGATATAAATCATTATCTCGAGTTAGCAGATGCAGTCGCACCAGGGTAGAGCACTGTTAATAACTCTGCTGGATTAGGACTGATTGGAACAATTTGAAACTTGTTTCTCTCAGCTTGATCAGCCTCATTGTAACCACAGCAATTATCCCATTTCACTTTCAATGGCTCAGCACAGACATGTTGTCGCATTATATCCATCCTTCTTAATGAAGCCAGCTCAGACTTTTGTTTGTTTGTCAAAGAGCTAGCCTATGTAAACAATAAATACCTCGACCCCTTGGAGTACAAGGTAGATGTTTGTAAGTCCAATAGGATGGACAAACACAGTTCATAGGTTGGTGATTTTATAGATTTACTTATTAATTTTACTCTTTCACATGTGAGCAGCTGCAATGTGCCAAATACTGATGTGTTAGTCTGTGGGATATATATAGAGAATTGGATTAAACTATATTGTGTAGCACCTGTGTCTTTGCTAGTTCTCCTGATGCGATATACATTGTTTGAGGGCAGGGAACATCCTTTAACAATGATAATGGCTATAATGTATCTGTTCTCTACAATGGCCCAGGAACTATGCTAACCCATCTGTATCCAGGAAGCTTATGGTAAGGGATGTTGCAGAGTTGCAAAGGAGTTTATGAGAGGGAGCTCCATCTTTGTACTGACCTGATGAGTGAAGACTTCATAGAGACAGAAGCGTATGAGTGAATCTTAAAAGAACAGCGTGAATCTGCTAGGTGAAAAATGAGAAAGAAAGTATATTTCACACAGAGGGAAGAGCATGATCCAAAGACATTCTTTATCACTTTGTTGGAAACCAGATAAAGTATTAGGTGTTACAGACAGGGTGGAGTACTGCCAGATAATGACTGCTTTTAAAACCTCATAAGCTTGGACTAGTTGTCAATGAAGTATAAATAATAATTATACATATATTTAATATTTAACATATTCATGATCCTCAAGTTACACGAGGTTTTAGACTTCTACTTTTATTAGTGTCCAATTCAACATAACAAAAATTTCACTCCATGCTCTAGTGAATACAAGGGCAAATAAGACTCAATTGCTTAATGGGCTTCCTGTTCAATTGAGGAAATGAAATGGGTTTCAGGTTGGAAATCTATATCAAAATGCAAACAAGGGGGTTAATAAGGAATAGATACATTAAGTGGAAAACTTTTCCTTTCCACTCCTCACTGCCACACTTTACTTGGTTAATTCCTGCTGATGGGTGTTTCCACAGAGAGACAGAGAAGCCTCTCCTATTATACGCCCTCTTTCAAATCAAATACTCCTGAGTTTGATTTAATACCTTACTGCTTAAAATACTTTTTACAAGCTGCAATATCTTTTTGTAGGAATATATATATATATATAATTACACACACCCCCACACACACCCCCACACACACACCCACATAATTTCATACAGTCACCTTCCAAAGTAAGAAATACAATTTCCCCAAAAATGTTAAAGCCCTCATGTGCCTCTGATAGATTCCATTTCTTCCTCTCATTTTCAATCCTACCCTGAGGTAAGCACTATCCTGAATTTGGTTTCTAGTATTCCTTGCTTATACTCATAAATCCATAGTAAGGTAACAACGTATGCTAACATTCCATCCCCTTGTCCACCCATCCAAGCAGTTGAGAATGTAGTGATGTTGGTAGGTATACATTTAGTCCCTTCACTACTGCATGGTATTTCATGTGGGCAAAGTTAGTTGTTTATGTAACTTTTCATATACTTGTCTCTCCCACTAAAGCCAAAGCTTTATAATAGTTTTAAGGTAGATGGTCTTCATCTCTGTATTTTTGGTGCCCTACATAGCACTTGCCACAGAGCAGAGGTTTAGGACTATGTGCCAAATGAATGAGCACATCCATAAGGGAACAAGAAAATAATTCCATGTGGAAACTGTGAGGAGAGAAGATGGCATTCAGGTTGATTCAACATTCACTATACATATATATGAGAGTTGGACATAGAATAAAGCAAGCCATAAAGGAAGGAAATTAAGGGAATATGTGATGATATAGTGGACTGAATGTGATATGTAAGAAAGACAAATAAAAAAATTAGGTAGAATGAATTTATGGGTTTCAAATGATAAAGACTTAGGGACAGCATATAGACATGGCCTGGGGTTTTCCTATCATTTGTTTTAGTGACACTTGATGGTGCTATTCCATACTCACTGGCAATAATAAAAAAGTAGCAGACTCCCACTTTGACCATTGTCAATAGTAAGGAAAATTTAAATGTCACAGAATAATGACAACCTTCAATTGGAAGGAGTCTTCAGAATCTGCAATTTAATCTCTTAACACCTGAATCTCTACTACTGACTATGATTATCCCCTTATCCCATTCCCATATGGCTTATAGGGACTGGGCCAGTGACACAGAACTCAATACATTCTAAGTCAACCTTCTTTAGCACTCTGGCTTTTAGGAGTTTATCTTTTGTAATGGATTGAATAATAATAAAAATGATAACAACAGTGATTATCACTTTTAGGCTGCATGCCATGTGTGAAGTACTGAGCTAAGTGCTTCCTATGAACTTATATATTCAATTCATACAGTATACCTATGAAGATACACAAGAGAGTTTCAATAAATGTCGGATGAAGGAACACCAGTATTACCACTATTTTAACAAAGAAGGAAATATAAGTACAGGAAAACCAACATTTGCAAACACAGTCTCACAGTTAGTAAAAGGCAGCATTGTTAACCAAATTCTGTCTTGCCTCAACAGGGAGTCTGACCACCATAATATGTAAGTCTCACAAAGAAAAACATGCCTGCTTATATCTCCTAGTGATTATACTTATAGACACCAGTCCGATCGTAAATTTCCATTCTCATTTTGACATCTATCATACTTGAAGATAGTAAAGTTGACCTTGTAATGTATCTTCTTCCTACTTATCCCAATATTCTTTGTTCCTCCAAAAGTTGCTCCTTAAATATAGTCTTTATCCACATTATCTTTGTACAGAATTGAGAAATGTGCTAGGTCAGAATAATTCAGTCAAGATTAATTCAGAGCTGAAATACTCCAAGAAGTATGGTCTGTTTGGCACCTAGGATTCTGGTAATATATTTTATCTACTGCTGTTGTAGCATTTCTGCAAAGACCCTTTCTGTTATAAGTTTCTGCCCTACAGTAATTGCTGATTGGCCCTTCCTGCTTGAGGTAGGAAGTATACCTTTTTGAAAGCTGTGCCATTAAAGCAGGACACAGGAAATGGCCATATGAGTCACTGAGTCCTGAGGGGCATAGAGGATGTGATTAGGGGTCATTATGTCCAAGGTCGTGGGCTAAGATCACATTCATGCATGGGTTGCCATGGAAACAGAGCTGAAGTGACCTGCCTCTTTGCCCCCACATGGATCTCTCCCTGAGAAGCTGATTGAAGAGGAAGCTTTGGATGGTGCTCAAAAGAGTAAGGACCCATTAAACGACCTTTTATTTGGCAGCTGGGCCCCCAAGTGAAGGCTGCAATACAATGAACAGAGGAGGAATGATTGATGACAGTGGGAAACCTTGCAGCATTATGGGATAGAGTAGTGATTACCCAGTAAAGTGGAGTAAAGTAGACAGCAATTCAAAAAATGTCAATGTCAAGTTTATTGAAATGATGTTGATTCTTCACTGCCTAAATTCACTAGAATTATATCTAGAACAAGTCATATGTGTCAAGAAGGAGTCAAAAAGAGATTTGATATTTAGCAGGAGAAGAAAAGAATTGTACATTAGCTCCATGTGTTCTTTTAGTCAACAAGCTTTGAATTCCTTTTAGAGGAATAAAAAGAACATGGGTTTTGGAGCCAGAAGAACCTGAGGTTAAATCCAGTTTCACCAATTTTCCATCTTACGATCAAGTCTTTTCATTTCCAGGAAGTTCAGTTTCCTCATCTATTAAGCAGGAATAATTGTGTAAGCTACTGTTAAAATGGATGTAGTAAAAGAATCAAAGATGTTATTGACAGAATTTTTTCTGCTTATGGGAGTACACACACAAACACATAAATAAGTAAATTATATAGCATGCTAGAAAGTACAAAGTATTTTCTTCTCAGAAAGGAAGAAAATAAAGTAAGCATTATGACAAGGGAATGGGAATGTTGATTAGGTGAGGAGGGGTAGTTAATTTTAACTAGAGTAGTCAGGATAGGCTGCACTGAGAAGGTAATGTTTGAGGGGCACCTGGGTAGCTCAGCTGGTTGCATCTACCTCTTGATTTCAGCCCAGGTCATCATTTCACAATCATGAGATCGAGCCCTGCCATTAGACTCTTTGCTGACAGTGCAGAGTCTACTTGAGATTCTTTCCCTCTTTTTCTCTCTGCCCCTCCCCTGCTCATTCTCATTCTCTCTCTCTCTCAAAATGGGTAAACATTAAAAAAAAAAAGATTCTGTCTCTCTCCCTCTGGCCCTCTCCCACTCATGGATGTGCTCTCTGTCTCTGTCTCTGTCTCTCTCTCTCTGTCAGATAATAAATAAATGGGGTGGCTCAGTTGGTTGGGCCTCCGACTGGCTCAGGTCATGATCTCACGGTTTGTGAGTTCAAGCTCTGCACTGGGCTCTGCTCACAGCTCAGAGCATGGAGCCTATGTTGGACTACGTGTCTCCTCCTCTCTCTGTCTGTCTCTCAAAAATAAACATTTAAAAAATAATAATAAAATAAATTGTTAAAAAACTAAAAAATAAAGTGGTCAATTTTAATTAAAAAAAAAAAGGATGATGTTTGAGCAAAACCTTGAAGTAGGTAAGGAAGTGGGCCACATATCTCATAGAAGAGGATGGATGGGTGAGAGTGAGCGAGGGAAAAGTCACAGGTCTTAAGAGTGGGGATGACAAGGACTCTGGTGTGGCCAGAACAGAATGAACTGAAGGTATAGGAGGTGAAGGAACTAGAGTGGTGTCCAACAGTCAGAACATGTATGGCTTGGCAGCCTTGATAAGGACATTGATTTTACTGAGTAAATTGGGAAGTAAGGCAGGGTTTTAAATGTAAGAGTGTCATGATCTCACTTATGTTTGAAAAGCAAGTTAGTTTCACATATAAAAGCAGAATAGAGACATTCTGAAGCATGCATAGACTCGAGGCACAGAGGATGATCTCCTAATCTCTTCCTTGAAAAATTTCTGTATTACATCATACAACTGCATGTGAATCTAAATTATCTAAAAGTAAAAACTGAAAACATAGAGAAATGGATAAACAAGCTGTTGACACCCCAATCATTCCATCTAAGACAGAACCCCTCTGTTGGGATAAACTACTAGGGTGGAGTCACATTGGACAGGAAATGGACAAGAGAGACAAAGGAACAGAGAGGGTCTGAGGCTGTGTTCTCCAATGCTATAGCCACCAACCACCTGTAGCTACTGAAGAATCAAACTATGGTCAGTGTGTCTGCAACATGTTCTCTGTATAAAACACACATCCAACTTTGGAGACTTAGTAGGAAAAACAGACCGGTAAAAAAATTACTTTAATAATTTTATATCAAATATACACTGTAATAACAATATCTTGAATAGAAGGAGTTAAAGAAAATATATTATCCAAGTTTTAAAAACAAAAAGTCTTCTAGAAGATGAAATCAGCTAAACAAAATGATAAATGATGACAAAGTAAGTGAAAATGAGGAAGCCATGGGAACAGGATCAGGGGTGAACTCAGATTCTTATTCAATATATAATTAAAAGAAAATGACAATGAAACTTGTGGTTTCAGGCCAGAATATGTAAATGTTGTATACCTTACTAATAATAGCATAAAAGAGAGAAAGCACTGGAAACAGAGAAAAAGAGGGTGTGGGGGCACTATCTTCCTCATAGCAGGGAGACAACAGATAGTGCTACATTTCCATTTTAGACCTTTATTTCTTTTGTAGAGATTTTAACAATTTAAAATGTCTTCTTACTTTTCCCCTTAACTCTGGAGATATTTAGATGCTAATATTTTCTTGAGGTGAAGAAATATGTATTTGACATTCATCTATTTTTCATGTTTGTTTCAGTATGTTTTTCTTAATGTTAAATTCAAGTAAAACTAAATCTGCCATTTTGTTTTAAAATAATCTCTATAACAGCATCATATTTTTATTTATTTCTTTTCCTGCTAATCTCTATATTTCTATATAGTCCTTAGATAGGAATGTATATATCTGTGTAGTCCATAGAAAGATGTCTGAAGCAATCATCACCAAATAGTAATGACATTTGTTGCTGGTGGTGGAATTTTAGGTAATCTCACTTTCTATACACATTTTTGCATTGTTTGCTTTCTTGGTAGTAATTATTTGATTGTGGAATAAATCATTTTTCTATAGACATTATTCCATTTTTAAAGGATCTTTCTGACTGCCACATTGAGAACTGAGTCTATGTGGGCGAGGGTTGATGCCAAGAGACTAGGTAGGAGGGTGTTACATAGAAAACAGAAATTACCAAAGGCATATGGGGCGCCCAGGTGGCTCAGTCGGTTAAGCGTTCAACTTTGGCTCAGGTCATGATCTCATGGTTTGTGGGTTCGAGCCCCGCGTCGGGCTCTGTGCTGACAGCTAGCTCAGAGCCTGGAGCCTGTTTCAGATTCTGTGCCTCCCTCTCTCTCTGACCCTCCCCTGCTCATGCTGTCTCTCTCTCTCAGAAATAAATAAAAAACATTAATAATAATAAAAAAGAAATGACCAGGCATATATGTGCACATTTGATTAGTCTCCTTAGTGGAACGGAAGCATGTTCATTAAAAACTTGAGAGAATTAAAAAATAATTAGTTGTGAGTATTTTTTAGTGTAAAATAAGAAAAAAGTAGCTAGGTTGGAATATAATTTTGAGGAAATCTTCAGAAAACTGAAAGGTTCTAACAAGTTATCATCTGAAACAATGAAAAAAAAAAAAAACCCTACCATCCTAAGGCACTTTTGAGTACATTTTTAAGGACACAGGAAAAAGAAGAGTCCCTAACATCATTCATAAAGAGAAGTAGCATTCTTCTAACGTATCCTAATCACCATATAAAATGACCAAGTATCTGAATGGCATTGACATCATAGAAATTAGGAGACATACAGAAGCATCCCATCAAAATTCTTAGGGGAAATTATTTCCTTCAACACAAAAGACTTTAAATACAGATAATCCATCATCATGGATCAGAGTAGAATAAAAGACATTTTTAGACAGACACGATTTCAAAAATACACCTCCTATGCAAGAAGATACTAAAGATATTCTCCAACAATACAAGGGTAAAAAATAAAAAAGAGAGGCTGTGAAATCTTGAATAGGAGATTCAACTCAGAAAAGAGAATAAATGGAACATCCTAGGTGGCTCAGTCAGTTCAGTTAAGCATCTGACTCAAGTTTTGGGTCAGGCCATGATCTCAGTTTCATGGGTTTGAGCCCCACATTGGTCTCTGTGCCGACAGCGTGGAACCTGGTTGGGATTCTCTCTCTCTCGCTCTCACTCTCCCTCTCGCTCTCCCTCTCTCTTCCCCTACCCCACTCATGCTGTCTCTTTCTCTCTTTAAATAAATAAATAAACTTAAAACAATAAAAAAAAAAGAGAATAAAGCAGTTACAAAATCACAAAAGAGATTCCGAGACAATTCTATGAATTTCTACTGAAGACATGAATCCAGAACTGAGCCAAAGAATTTCAGAGAGAGATGTTTCTAAACACATACAAATACATGTGGTATTTGACTGTAATAAGAAGTTTTTGCTTAATTTTCTTGGGTAATTTTAAGATAAAATAATACCTGAAAACTAAACATGCAAAAAAAAGCAATTCTCAATTATAGAGGGGAAACATTAGAGAAGAAAGAAAATGTAATCATAGTAAGCCATATGACACGGCTGTGAACAGTATCTGCATAGTTTAATAATATAAAATATCTCCACATTGTAATGCATCTTTGTATAGTAATGAATAGTAAGTATGTTAGTTTGGGAGGGTAGAGAGGTAGGTTTTGGGACTGTGGTAATAAAGTCTTCAACCTCCTTAATTAAAAGTCAGTACCTTTTACCAAAAATAAAAAGAAAAACATTAATAAAATGCCAGGAACATATTTTTTGAATTAATATAAAGATCCAAAGAAAGTTGAAGTATAACATGCTCATGTATTCATTTCATATGTCTGTACATGCATATATCTGTATGTGTAAGTGTGTGTGTGTGTGTGTGTGTGTGTGTGTGTGTGTGTGTGTGTGTATACATGTGTTCAGAAAGTGGTATATTTGGGGCAGTTCTAAGGAGTAAATACTGACATGGCACACAGATGGATATTGATTTTTCAAAAATTGCAGATGGGACCAGGAAACAACCATCAAGAGGTGAATACCCTGGCCGTAGAGTATGTTGTGATGGAGGGAATGAAGGGAACAAGAAGTACCACTGTGTTGTAGTCAAGGTGTGCAGCAGATGAGATAGGTAAGAGATGGGAAGAGTCTCCTTGTTATGCCCCCTCATTCCATTCATCTCTACTCCTGCATTTTTACTTATCATATATTCTTATCTTTGTGCCCACAGTTAACAGCTCAGTGTGTCTATCCCTTCAGCGGTGCTAGTCTCAACAGGCTACTATCCTATGAAGTATTTTTGATTCCTTAAGACCCCAAACTTTTCTTTCTCTGAACTTCTATAACTCACTTCCAGGAATATTCCTGCTTCCATCACATGTGTGTGGCATCCCCAGGTAGTTTGCTTTTATCAACTCAATCCCTTTACCTTGCTTTTATTTTTCCTTATAGCTCTTGTTATTACCCGAAATGTATATCCGTGGCCAGAACAGTGGTTTTCATTTCAAAGTATGTTCAGAGTTAAGTGGAACATTTAAATACAAATAAAATTTTTGGAAAACTATAAACTAAAAAATTAAAGCAGAGTACTTTGGCAGAGAGGAGTGGGATGAGAAGAGCACTGACAGCACTTTTATTTATAATCTTTACATCTTTCTTACATACTTTTTAAAGCTCATTTATTTTGAGAGAGAGATAGAGAGAGAGAGAGAGAGTGTGAGTGTGCAGCATGAGTTGGGGAGGGGCAGGGGGCGGGGAGAGAATCCCAAGCAGGCTCGGCACTGTCAGCATATGGACCCTGACACAGGGCTTGATCTCAGGAACTGCGAGATCATGACCTTAGCCAAAATCAAGAGTCAGACACTTAACTGACTGAGGCACCCAGGCACCACTGTTATGTATTTTTAAATAGATATATTTTATTAGTATGGTTTTAACATGAGGAGAGGTGATTTTACCATGGGAAACAGAAAATATGCCATTAATGAAAACAAGGTACAGTTGAAGGAAATGAGGAGTATCACACTCAAGAAGGATAAAGAAAGTTTTGAGGAATCTGTGGTTTTTGAGGTGATTCTTTTTATTAAGTTAATTTATTTATTATGAGAGAGGAAAAGAGCATGCATATGCACTTGCGAGCTGGAGAGGTTGCAGAGAGAGAGAGAGAGAGAGAGAGAGAGAAAGGGAGACAGAGAATCTCAAGTAGGCTCCATGTTGTCAGCACAGCAGAGCCTGTGCTGAACTCACAAACTGTGAGATCATGACCTGAGCCCAAATCAAGAGTAGGACCTTTAACTAAGAGTCACCCATGTACCCTTGACGTGGTTCTTGATAAGTGGAGTGAGCATAGAAGGAAAGAGATCAAACGGGATACATCAAGGGGGATACTTAGGAAAAAGAATTACAGAGGCAAAAATAAATAAAATAGACAGGAAGCATTTAAGGGAGTTTGGAATGAAGTGGGTCCTTATGAACATAAGAGAGCCAAGTGACCACATGGCGGTGGGTAGAGAAACTCCCCCTTGGCAGATAAAGTAGTGTGGTATGACTTGGGATCTTCTGATTTGACTTTTCTTCTTCATGCAAAGACTCATGGAAGCCCAGAAGGTGATAGATACAGATTCTTGCTATTGAATGACTATTTATAATGTAATAATGAAGACATTCATTTTTCTCTCTCTGTCTCCATTATCTACCCTACTTCTGTGCTCCAAAATGACAAAAAATAGCTTGCTCTGCTTTTTTTGTCATTAATGTGAAAATAAGGAAACAGGAACCATTCACCAGGCAGATAAAGCCCATTTTCAAGAAAATTAAACATTTTATGAGACCATTATAGGAGAATGTGTCAAAGCACACAATTCTCTTCTTAAGTCTGAAATGACTATTTGTTGGAGGTAATGGTGACCTGATTGTTGTATCTGCCACCTTGTGGATTGCTAGGAGAAACATAAGCAATCATCTTCATTATGTTCTTATTTCAAAGCTCCTTCACCTTTCTTACACATTCCTCCTGAATAAACAGAGCAGAGATTATGGCTTTCAAAAATACTGATTATTCAGCCAAGGCACAGAGAGGTACGATGTGCCTAAAGTCACACTGTAGTTGAATCCACTATACAGTGGGTGCAGTGGGCACAGTGATTAAGGATATAGGCTTTGGATAGAAATGACAGGTTACAGGGCACCTGCATCGCTTAACTGACTGACTCTTGATTTCATTTCAGGTCATGGATCTGATGGGATTCATGGGTTCGAAACCCGTGTTGGGCTCTGTGCTAACAGGGTGGAGCCTGCTTGGGATTCTCTCTCTGCTGCTTCCCCACTCATGCTCCCTCTCTCTCAAAATCAAATCAACTAAATAAACTAAACTAAACTAAAATAAATGACTAAGGTTGATTCTGCTTTTACCACGAATCTGTGTAAACTCACAAGGTAACTTAACTTTCTCGAGCTTCATTCTTTCGCATCTGCAAACCTAAGGTTAATAAATTTCCCTGGCAGCATCACTGTAAACACTGTATGACTATGTCATTACTATTGTGATTCTATGTTTACTAAGCACCTATTCTGTGGCAGGTTGTGTGTTAAATACTTTTTAATCACTATGTGATTTAATCCTAATAGCAATTTACAGTATAGAAACATCAGGTTATGGGGTGATCATACCAAAATGGGTTTCAGTCATGTTTCTAATGCCTCCTGGTTGGGTGTCTTTGGGCAACTACTTCATCTCTATAAGCTTCATTAAACTACATATGTTTTAAACAATATAATATTATTTATTCAATATGGCACTGCATGACTCAAATAAGAAAATGAGGGGTGCTTGCCTGGCTCAATTAGTAGAGCATGTAACTCTTGATCTCAAGATTGCGGATTCAAGCCCCATGTTGGGTGTAGAGATTACTTAAAAAATAAAATCTTAAAAAAATAAGAAAATGAGGGGAGCCTGGGTGGCCTAGTCGGTTGAGCGTCCGACTTTCGCTTGGGTCATGATCTCACGGTTCGTGGGTTTGAGCCCCGCGTCGGGCTCTGTGCTGACTGCCAGCTCAGAGCCTGGAGCCTGTTTCAGAGTCTGTGTCTCCCTCTCTCTGACCCTCCCCTGCTCACGCTGTCTCTCTCTCTCTCCTAGAAATAAATAAAAACATTAAAAAAAAATTTTAAAAAATAAGGAAATGAATATAAAGCACTTAACTCATAGTAAGGACCCCAAATCTATTTGCTATTATTGTGAAGATTATGATTATTTGGCTTATTCCTATGGAGAATTTGAGTTGAGAAAGGAAAATAATAATTATCATTGTTGTTACTAATTGTATTAGTATATAATATATTTATCATCATGATTTCAAGATTAATGACATCCAAAGACTTCCCATGGGAAAACAAATCTATGCTTTTAAAATAAATCTTATTTTCAGAGACGAGGGTGGAGGTTGATCTTGGTAAAGCGCCCAAGTAGAACTTATAGGGATGATTTAATTATAGATATATAGATACACATATTATACAAATAACACACAAATATAGTGACAACATGAATGATTTTACTATAAAATTCCTTTATCTGTACACTTAAGATTTACATTAGTATTGTATTTCAATTAAATGCCTTTTAATTCTCATAAATCATATATGTATATTGTGATCCACTTCTAGGTTCTTCATACAAATTCTGTGATCTATTTCATAAGTGAATTCAGGTAATTGGGCATATTTCTATGTGCTTGGAATATACAGGTGAACCAAAAATGACCCCTGCTCTCCTGCAGTTCATGCTCCATCTCCATTTCTATATAACACCAGAGCTATTAGATGACACGGGTTTTATAGCATGTTCTGGGATGTGTTAAATAAATTCCCCTTTCTGATATTCATTTGGACAAACCCTTAGGCTGTCCTTTGCCATGTATTCTACTTTATAAACTTTAAAATTATGTAATTTTATTCCAAAATCTCTGTTGGATTTCTAAAGGGAATTGAATAATCTAAAAAAATGTAAATGAAAATATTAGTTAAGACATTACTTAATATTAAATTTATATTATTAATGTTAATTTTACCATTTTATGTAGATACTGTAATTTGTATAGTTAAAATTATTTTTAAATTATATATAACTTTTACACATGATGTTAATGAAAACTTTGTTCATTTAAAAATGGTTTTTATTGATAGTATAGTGAAAGTAATTGATCCTTGAATATCTTTTCTTGTATACAAGCACCTTACACAATTTTTTTAGTGATTCTATTAATTTTGTCTTGCCACTGTAATCTCTTATTGTTAACTAATTACCCTGACTTCTTTTCATACTGAATCTTCCAGAGAATTTAAGAAAATGTGAATAATCACAACACTGGTTATTTTTGCCTAAAATGTTACTGAAAATGTAATGGTTTTGTATTTTTCTTCATAGGATCATATGTGCTGTAGAGTTTGGATGCTGGTAAGTTTTTTTATTGCATGCTAATTTTATTCAGTTAAGTTTCTAATTTTTATCAAATGCCTTTTTAGCACATGGGGATACAATCATATGGTTTTTACCCTTTTATTTGTTGACATGGCAAACTGACCAGTAGTTTGAACCAACTATGAATTTCTAGGAATAAATGTATTATTCCCTTTTTAGTTTCATTGCTTAATTCTGTGTGTATGTGTGTGTGTGTGTGCGTGCGTGTGTGTGTGTGTGTGTGTGTGTGTATGTGTGCATGTGTTAGCCCACAATTTTCTAATTAGTGTTAGACTGATTAGGTTTTTGGCTCTTAAGCTCTGTGACTTCATAAAATAAACTGATATGATGTATTTTCCAGGGAGTAGCATATTTTAAATAATATTGAAATTACTTTAAGGGTTAGATAGATTCAGCTGTGAATCAATTTTTTCTGGTACCTATTTTAATGGTAGCTACTTAATCATATGGTCTATCTTTTTTAGTGGATTTGGTTTATTAATATTTTCTATATCTTTGAGTTCAATTATAATGATTTAAAGATTCCTAAGAATTCATATTTTTGCTCTAGGTTTTCAAAATGTTACCATAAAATGTATGCAGTAATCTCTTGATCACATCTATATTTGTGTTTCTACCAGGATAATATTTCTTGATTTTTAATATATTTTGATCCCTCTGTTTAGTTCTTAATTAACCCAACAAGAAATTTATCTATTTCACTCGCATTTTCAATGAACTGGTTTACATGCCAATATATATTTTTCTATAATTTTTGTGTATTTCATTAATTTCAGGTTTTGTCTTTATTAATTCCCTATACATAGTTTATATGATACTTTTCTTAATTGCTTTCTATGAGTAAATTCTTTTGTTTTTACTATCTTCTTTTGTGGTGAAGTCATCTATGACTTGGGTTTTTCCTGCTATGTTTTATATTGCTCACCAGATGGCTTGTAATTTGACTTTTGACTTCCTATATGATACAAAAGTATATAAATTTAACTTAATCTTCAAGTAGTTAAGATATTTTAGACAAATTTTTAATAATTTATTTCTAATGTAAATGGATTTTTATCAGAGACTGTAGTATGTGGTAATTATGCTATATCCTTTTCCTTAAACTTGAATGAATTCTGGTTCTTTAAAAATCTCTCTGCACCTAACTTTGTGTGTTATGTATATATGTGTGTGCACGTGTGTGTGTGTGTGTGTGTGTGTGTGTGTGTGAGTGATATGTGTTTGCCTAATTGCAAACTGGTGCGTGACATCCCTGAGAGTAGGGATAGATGAAGAAGGGCATTATATCACAATTAATGAGTCTATCCACCAAGAAGACCTAACAATTGTAAACATCTATGTTCCCACGTGGAAGTACCCAATTATATAAATCAATTAATCACATACATACAGAAATTCATTGATAATAATACCATAATAGTAGGGGACTTCAACACCACACTTATAGTAATGGACAGATCATCTAAGCAAAAAATCAACGAAGAAACAAATGGCTTTGAATAACACACTGACTGGATGGACTTAACAGATATATTCAGAACATTTCATCCCAAAGCAGCAGAGTATACATTCTTCTCGAGTGCACAGAGAATGTTCTCCATAATAGATCACATACTGGTCACAAATCAGCCTTCAACAAGTAGAAAAAGATCGAGACCATGCCGTGCAAATTTTCAGACCACAATGCTATGAAACTTGAAATCAACCACAAGAAAAAAATTGGAAAGACAACTAATACTTGGAGAATAAAGAAATTCTTACTAAAGAATAAATGGGAAAACCAAGAAGTTAAAGAGGAAATTTAAAAAGTACACGGAAGCCAATGAAAATGATGACACTGCAGCCCAAAACCTTTGGGACACAGCAAAGGCAATCATCAGAGGGAAGTATATAGCAACCCAGGCCTTCCTAAAGAAGGAAGAACCATCTCAGGTACACAACCTAACCTTACACCTTAAAGAGCTGGAAAGAGAATAGCAAATAAACCCAGAACCAGCAGAAGATGGGAAATAATAAAGATTAGAGTGGAAATCAGTACTATTGAAATAAAAAACAATAGAACAGATCAATGAAACCAGGAGCTAGTTTTTTGAAAAAATTAACAAAATTTATAAACCCCTACCCAATTTAATCAAAAAGAAAAAGTAAAGGACCCAAATAAATAAACCCACAAATGAAAGAGGAGAGGTCACAACTAACACTGAAGAAATACAAACAATATTAAGAGAATATTATGGGCAATTATATGCCAATAAATTGGGCAATCTGGAAGAAATGGACAAATTCCTATAAACATGTAAATTACCAAAACTGAAACAAGAAGAAATAGAAAATTGAACAGACCCATAACCAGTAAAGAAATTGAATTACTAATAAAACAAATCCCAAAAATCACAAGTCCAGGGCTGGATGGCTTTCCAAGGGAATTCTACCAAACATTTAAAGAAAAGTTAACATTTACTCTTTTGAAGCTGTTCCAGAAAACAGAAATGGAAGGAAAATTTCCAAACTCATTCTATGAAGCCAACATTACCTGGATTCCAAAACTAGACAAAGACCCCACTAAAAAGGATAACTTCAGACCAATTTCCCTGATGAACATGGGTACAAAAATCCTAACCAGATACTAGCCAACCAGATGCAACAATACATTAAAAGAATTATTCACCACGACAAAGTGGGATTTATACCTGGGATGCAGTATTTAATCCTATTTCTGTCTCCAGTGTCTAACATAGTTAGGTTTATTGCTGGTACTCAAATGTTCTTTTGATTTGAATTTAATTGGACACAATGAACATACCTCTTAAGCAATGGCTCTTACACCCCAGTGCAGGCAGTGATTATGTGAGGGTAGTATATTTAGGTGAAGGTGACTTTGAACTGAAATCATATTCCATTGGCATTTCAAGCCCCTCTCTGCTCTACACTCTCCAACCCCCTCTTTCTGTCCTCAGACCCAATAGTTTCCATCCCCTGTTGCCAAAAAGCCCAGGGAAAGCAGGGGCAAATTTGAAAATGTTGTAACATACAGCCATGCAGTGTTTAACAAACAACATAACAAAGGCATCTGTCACAACACATCACCTTCTGTTCCTGGGAGACTTCCGCCAGCACGGTGGCATGCTCCCTGCCTTCTCTCTTCCTCTCTGCTCATTCCCTCTAATTACATGTGGCGTTCTCTCTCCATCACACAATGAAAGAGGTCCTCATTTTGGCAGGAAAATGGAGAAGATTGGCTAGGGAATAAATCCTGCCACAAGCAACGGTTCCTTCCCAGACTGAGTATTTGGGCCAGGTCACCTATATGAATTGATTCACAGGCATTGAAAGGCTGCTTCATGCCTAAATAAGCCCTTTGACTGACAGAAAACAAAAATATCTCTATTTTCTCACTCTTGTCATTAAAGTCCCAAATCTTTAGAAGCACATTCCACGTCCTCATCAATCTGATTCATACCTACTTTTCCATCTAAACTTCCCTTTGCATTTTCTCAAAAACCAGAGCTGGCTTCTAACATCTGCTTTTTATAGGCTCTTTACACCCCTAGTTTACGCTGCTTCATCCTCTGGGATGCAAACTCAAGTATAATATTAACATCAATAATAACAGCTGCTTATATTTTGTATTTACTGTGTGCCAGGAACCAAGCCAAATGATTTTATGCATTTTCTCATGTAATGCTTATAATGATCTTATGAAGGATATAGTACTATTTTCCCCATCTGTTAGATAAGGAGATTAGACTTTAAAAATTGGTTAAATATAAAGTAAGATAACCCCATGCACCCACAAAGTGGATGGCAGAAGTACGATTTATAATCTTTGTGTGCTCCTACCTGTTGGGGCCCTCTATAAACCCTGGGAAAACCCAGGTCATATGTTATCTTCCCTGCAAAGTCTGCTCAGATCCCCATCAATGGAATGATTCCTTCCCTGTCCGTGGACCCCAATGTTTTGTTGGTTCGATACAGCTGAACCCACACTGCCCAGGGAAGAAAGGTATCCCACATGGGACGACATTTGCTCTCTTTCACAGGAGTGACATTTCAGCAAGCAGCTCATTATTCTTCTGTTCCTGGAGGTGTATGTTTCAATTAATATCTGCATTGCATTCAGGTAAGAGGAAGGCCAGATAAATCAACTTTCAGATTCCAATTACCTTTTAGCCTGTTTTGAAAGCTAAGTGGTATATGGATTCCATCTTTCCTTACTCCTTGAAATATGTATTATTTTTCTTCCAATTATACTCACTGACAACCAGTTGCATTATAGCCAGTGTTCTTGAAATAATGAGGGCTTAATGATACTGACAGCATTTGAATCTTCTTAGAATACTGCTGTAATTTCTTCTTTGTTATTCAATCCATTTATTAATTCATCAAATATTTACTGAACATCTATTATCTTCCAGGCACTGCCCTAGGTGTTGGAGACTCAGCAGTAAACAGTCAAGACATGGCCCCTATTCAAAAGAGCTTCCTGTCTAATCACATTTGCAGCCCAGTTGGCAGGAAGAAAATGTAACAGATTATAGAATAAAGTCAAATATTCGTAAAAAATAATAGTTTATATTTATTCAGCTTATTCTTTTAACACTACACTTTTACAAAAATTAAAATATTGTATCTTTATAAGATCAATTCCATCACTGTCTCCCATTTTACAGGTTATTTCTTGACATGTATCCCATTTTATATATTTTTAATATTTTATTTTATATTTTATTGTACAGGTGAGAAAACCGAGGCTATGAGAGATTGGGAAGGTGGGCCAATTTCACAGAGTTGGAAAATGGTGAGAGCTGCTACTGGAGTTCAATTGGGACTGATCAGATTCCATGCTATTAACTGACACATTGATGCCAGAGCCACACAGACTCCCTGAAGGATCTGGTGCTCTCTTTACACTGTGATATCAAACCACTCACTCCTGTAGTGCCCAACCTCTCCCTGAAGAAAAACCTATTCTGTATGCCTTCCACTCCAATACTAAAACAAGTTATATATTAGGAAGTAATTTAATGCCTAATGCCATCCCAGCTCACAAAGTCATGTTTAGTTAAAGACGTAAAGCATGGGCATTTGCAAAGATAAGTAACAGTACAAAAAATCCAAAATAATTCCATCTGTATATTACAAATGTTTACGAAAGGGGGGCGCCTGGGTGGCTTAGTCGGTTAAGCGTCCGACTTTCGCTTAGGTCATGATCTCGCGGTTCGTGGGTTCGGGCCCCGCGTCGGGCTCTGTGCTGACTGCCAGCTCAGTGGAGCCTGTTTCAGTCTGTGACTCCCTCTCTCTCTGACCCTCCCCTGCTCACGCTGTCTCTCTCTCTCTCTCCTAGAAATAAATAAAAATTAAAAAAAAAAAAAAAAAAAAAAAACAAATGTTTACGAAAGGACTTAGCTGGACCTATGGGGAGAGAATAACCAGGAGAGATTATGGAAGAAAATCAAGATGGTGCATACAGGCAGAGATTACCTAGAAGTACAGGGATGATTTAGGGAAGAGACTATAAAGAGAGCATAGCAGAACACAAAGATGGTGTGAACAAATACTAGAGGAGGAGGAATTCATGAGATTTTCAGTCTTGGGTAAGGAGACCAGTTAAGCTATAGCCAGATCTCTATTAGGGAAAAACAGTGAGAAATACTATATGAAGTATGGGAACCCAGAGTGGAATGAGTGTTTGGCTGGAAGTTTTCTCCCTGGTCTTGAGCAAACATATAACTTGGAACAAGAAGCATCCAAAATCATATGAAAAACTGATCGACAATGAACAAAAGTAACTGAAAACTCTTTGCTTAATACTTGGTCTTATTAAACATTTTAATATTCATCATCTGATAATCTGAGTAATTACTTGATACAAATACTGTTGATTTCCCTGTGATCTAGGTATCGTTTCAGGAATGAGAAAAATGAGAAATCAGAAACATTAAAAGATTTACTTCAGGTCATCAATATAGGAAGTAAGGAACAGGACTTGATTCCAAGTCTTCTGGTTTTAGGTAAGAACAACTAAAAGACCAATACTATGTTTTAGGGTACAATGCAAGAAAGGGAAAGTCAAAGTTGATTCCAAGAAAATCAGACAATGGTATTTTCTTATTGAAAAGCATGTGGACAGATTTATATAGTATGCCTTAGCTTTGAAGTACTAAAGTCACAAAGCTCTAGGCTCCCTGTTAGTCTGATCATCCCAAACTCTCTCATCATTTCAACCAGATGGTAATAATAACCTCCATCACCAGGGCTATAAGCAAACAAAAAAAAAACATAAGAAAAAATCTATATTACAGAATGTTATTAAAAAGTAAAATACCTGTGCCTCTGTGCTTAAAAACAAATTACTGCTATCTTGGGAATACTTCAATTGGATAGGAATCTTCAGTGTCTACTCCGTGATTATTTTTCCTCCCCCTAAGTAAGAGAAGGCAAAAAGGAAGAAAATCCAACCAACATATTTCAATAACAAAGTAGCCACAACCAATTCCCCATGGTGCTGGTAAGCAGCAGAGAAGCAATCAGAAGGAAGGGGAAAAGTTCAGCAGGAATCAGTCTAAAAAACAGCAAGATGTAGTTTGACAAACATGAGTCTGCTACAGCCGCTGTCTTGAGTGGCCATTTCCCCCTCAGAGTGACACTTTTAAATTATGAGATGGTAGCTGAGAGCATTCTGGGCGTATCTGCAGCTGGCTGCTATTTCCTTGCCCCATTTTTTACACATGCCAGGAAAATGAACCCTTGTTTCTACAGCCACTCTTTTCCAAACAGCAATAGGAAACGGATGGTATAGGGTGTATGTGTGTATATATATACAGTATATATATACAGAGAGAGAGAAAGAGAGAGAGAGAGAGAGAGACAGATTGAGAGAGACAGAGAAATAGGAGTCTACAATGTGCCAAAGTGATGGTCAGCAAAATTTCCTAGAGAAAAGATCCCTGATCTGATATTGGCGGGGTTGATTGAGGTTAACGTTAGCTTTAAGATGAAATGAAAAATATTTCAGACAGAAAAAGAATGAATGCACATTTTTTGAAAGCTTCAATAAGTACTGCATATTCATGAATTGGTGTGCAATTTGTCATGACCAGAACCTAGTAGTGTGCACATTGGGAGTATGAACAGAATTGGGAGAGAATTAGGAAGAGATGAGTAGATATAACTAATCACCTACCATTCTATAAATTACTTTTTAAGCTTATTTATTTTGAGAGAGAGAGAGAGAGAGAGAGCATGTGCAAATGGGTGAGGGGAAGAGAAAGAGGGAGAGAATCTCAAGAAGGCTGTGTGTGTCAGTGAGGAGCCCAACATAGGGATGGATCTCACAAACTGTGAGATCATGACCTGAGGTGAGATCAAGAGTTGGATGGTTAACCGACTGAGCCACACAGGCACTCTGATTCTATAAACTATTGATATATGTTACATAAAACACTAATGAAACAAGCAATTAATCCAGTGCTTAGAACAGTGGTTTTCTCATAGTAAGTAAATATTGGTTAATTGAATTTTGTCAACTCTACAAATCTTATAATATTCAACTCAGAAAAATCCTGTTATGCATATGGGCAATGAGGATATGTTCCTTGACTTTAAGAAGTTTATAATCTACTTAGAGAAAAATAAATAACTAAGGGTGCATCTGTACAACACAAAACTAAAGAATCTAAATTAGTATCAAAATATCCAAAAAATGGTAGGGGCAAAACAAATAATAATGGAGAAGAGGGAGACCCCTAATGGGTTGAGTCCCCATGGATAATACCTTAAAAAATATGAAGACCAAGGAGAGCAAGTAGGAGCTGGAGAAGGGTTTGCCTATCAGGGATAAGAATGAATGAGACATCAACCTCGGATGGGTCTACAAGGTGAAGGAGGAACTGCAGAGATTGGGCTAATCTAATGGTGGGGCGATCATGTGGAAAAGAATAATCATCACTAAAGAGAAGAAAATACATTTGCTTCATAAGGAAACATTTTAGATTTGAGCTTCTTATCTCTCACCACTTACTATGTGTCTTAGAGGCCAATTATCTACCTCTTCTCAGAACAGATAGTGCTTTATCTGCATAGTAACTCCCCTCTTCTTGTAAAGTTTGCTTCTTCTCACATTTGAACTAGATTCTTGCACAGAGATGCCATACCCATAAACGTTTTTTTTTCATATTTTCATATATTTCTTTTTCTATTTTTTTACTCAAGTATAATTAACAGTATTATATTAGTTACAGGTGTACAATACAATGATTGAACAATCCTATGCATTCTCAATGATCATCAACATAAATGTATTCTTAATTCTCTCTACTTTACCCACCTTAACCCATCTCCCCTCGGACAACCACCAGTTGTTTGTTTTGTGTGTGTAAGAGTCTGGTTTTTTGGTTATCTCTCTCTCTCTCTCTTCTTTTTTTTTTTTTTGCTTTTTTTGTTCATTTGTTTTGTTTCTTAAATTCCACGTATAAGTAAAACGATATGGTATTTGTCTTTCTCTGTTTGACTTATTTCACTTATAATTATACCCTCAGTCCATCCGTGTTGTTGCAAATGACAAGATCTTATTCTTTTTTCTGGCTGAGTAATATTCCATTGTACATATTTACACTGCATCTTCTTTATCCATTCATCTATCCATGGATGCTTGAGTTTCTTCTATACCTTGGTCATTGTAAATAATGCTCCAATAATTATAGAGTTTCATTTGTCTGTCTGAATTAGTGCTTTCATTTTCTTTGGGTAGATACCCAGTAGTTGAATTACTAGATTCTATGGTAACATTTCTTTTTTAATTTTTGGAGGAACATCCATACCATTTTCCATGGCAGCTGTACCAATTTACACTCCCATCAACAGTGCGTGAGGGTTCCTTTTACTGCACATTCTCACCAACACTTGTTGTTTCTTCTGCTTTTGATTTTAGCCACTCTGACAGATGTGAGGTGTTATATAGCATGTGGTTTTAACTTGCATTTCCCTGAAGATTAATGATGCTGACCATCTTTTCATGGGTCTGTTAGCCATCTGTATGTATTCTTTGGGGAAAAAGAAGTGTCTATTCAGGTCCCCTGGCCATTTTTAAATTATTTATGGGGTTTTTGGTATTGAAGTGTGTAAGTTCTTTACATATTTTGGATATTACCCCATTATCAGATATATCATTTACAAGTATTTTCTCCCATTTAATAAGTTGCCTTTTTGTTTTGTTGATGGTTTCCTTCATTGTGCAAATGCTTTTTATTTTGGTATAGCCTCAATAGTTTAATTTTGCTCTTGTTTCCCTTGTTAGAGGAGACATCTCCAGAAAAATGTTTCTATGGCTGATGTTAAATTGATTATTGCCTATGTTTTCTTCTAGGAATTCTATGGATTCAGGTATTACATTTAAGTCTTTAATTCATTTTGAGCTTATTTTTGTGTATGGTGTAAGAACGTGGTCCAGTTTCATTCTTTTGCATGTAGCCGTCCAGCTTACCCAACACCATATGTGAAAGAGACTGCCTTTTTCCTATTTATATTATTGTCTCCTTCATCATTGATTAATGTACCATAAAGTGTGAGTTTATTTCTGGGCTCTCTATTCTGTTCTATTGATATATATGTCTGTTTTAGTGCAGTACCATATCATTTTGATTATTATAGGTTTGTAATTTATCTTAAAATCTGGGATTGTGGCACCTTAGGCTTTGTTATTTTTCTAGATTGCTTTTGTTTTTGGGGTCTTTTGTGGTTTCATATAAATATTACTTGTTCTAGTTCTGTGAAAATGTTGATATTGTGATAGAGATTGCCTGAAATCTGTAGATTGCTTTAAATTGTAAGCAAATTTCAACAATATTGATTCTTCCACTTCATGAGTGCAAAATATCTTTCATTTGTTTGTGTCATCAAATTTTTTAATGTTTTATACTTTATGCAGCAAAGGTCATCACCTCTTTGATTATTCATAGTTATTTTATTATTTTTGGTGCAATCATAAATGGGATTATTTTCTCAAATTTTCTTTCAGCTACTTCATTATTAGTGCATAAAAATGCAACACATTGCTGTATATTAATTTTGCATCATAAGGCTTTACTGAATTCAATGAACAATTCTTATAGTGTTTTGGTGAAGTTTCTTGGGTTTCTATATATAATATCATGTCATCTGCAAATAGTGAAACTTTTACTTCCTCTTAACCAATCTGGATGTTTTTTATTACTTGCGGTGTTTAGGACTTCCAGTACCATGCTGAATAAAAGTAGTGAGAGCGGACATCCTTCTAAAGGAAAAGCTTCCTTTTTTTTTTCCCATTAAGGATGACAATGTTAGCTGTGGGTTTTTCATAGGTGGCCTTTATTATGTTGAGATATGTTCCTGCTAAGCCTATTTTGTTGAGAGTTGTTGCCACGAATGGATGTTTTACTTTGTCAAATACTCTTTCTGCATTTACTAAGGTGATTAGATGGCTTCTATCCTTTCTCTTATTAATGTAATGAATCACATTGATTTGTGAATACTGAGCCATATTTCCATCCTTGGAATAAATACCACTTGATTGTAGTGAATGATTATTTTGACTGTATTGTTGGATTCAGTTTGCTAAAATTTTGTTGAGGATTTTTTCATCTATGTTCATCAGAGACAATGGCTTATAAGATTTTTGTTTTGGGGGATAGTGTCTTGGTATCAGGGCAATTCTGGCCTTTTGGAATAAACTTAGAAACTTTCCTTCCTCATCTATTCTATTGTAATAGCATAAGTAAGTAGATATTAAATCTTCTTTAAATGATTGACAGAATTCAGCTGGGAAGCCTGGACTTTTAATTGTTGGGTTGTTGTTTATTTGTTTTATTGATTCAATTTCATTGCTAGTAATTGGTCTGTTCAAAGTTTCTATTTCTTCCTAACTCAGTTTTAGAGTTATATGTTTCTAGGAATTTATCCATTTCTTCTAAGTTGTCCAATTTGTTGGTATATAATTCTTCATAATGTTCTCATACTTTTGTATTTCTCTAGTGTCAGCTGTTGTTTCTCCTTTTTTATTTGTGCTTTTATTTACTTGAGACCCCCCTCTTTTCTTTCCTTCCTTCCTTCCTTCCTTCCTTCCTTCCTTCCTTCCTTCCTTCCTTCCTTCCTTCCTTCCTTTTGATGTGTCTGGCTAAGGGTTTATCAATTTTGTTGATTTGTTTCAAAGAAACAGCTCCTGGTTTCACTGATCTGCTGTATTTTTATTTAGTCTCTATTTCATTTATTTCTATTCTAATCTTAATTATTTCCTTCCCTTCCATTGGCTTTATGTTTCATTTCTTCTTTTTCTAGCTCCTATATGTATAAGGTTAAGTTTTTAATTTGTGATTTTTCTTTCCTCTTGACGTAAGCCTGTATTGCTATAGTCTTCCTTCTTATAACAGCTTTTGCTGCATCTCAAAGATTGTGGAACATTGTTTTTTTCATTTTTATGTGGCTCGATGTATTTCTTTTTCCTCTTTGATTTCATGGTTGGCCATTTATTGTTTAGTAGCATGTCATTCAGCCTCCATGTATTTGTGGTCTTTCCGGACTTTTTTTTTTTTTTCTTATGATTGATTTCTAGTTTCATACTGTTGTGGTTGGAAGAAGTGCATGATATAATTTCAATCTTTCTGAACTTATTAAGACTTGTTTAGGAGCACATGTACCCCAATGTTCATAGTAGCACTCTCAACAATAGCCAAAACATGGAAAGAGCCTAAGTGTCCATCAATGGATGAATGGATCAAGAAGATGTGGTTTATCTATACAATGGAATACTACATGGCAATGAGAAAGAATGAAACCTGGCCATGTGTAGCAACGTGGATGGAACTAGAGGGTGTTATGCTGAGAGAAATAAGTCAGGCAGAGAAGGACATGCACGTATAGGAGGATTAGGAGGAACTTAACTGAGGATCATGGGAAAGAGGAAGGGGGAAAATAGTGGGGGGGGGAGGGAGGCAAACCATGAGAGACTCTTGAATGCTGAGAACAAACTGAGGAGTGATGGGTATGGGGGGGGGAAGGGAAGTGATGGGCATGGAGGAGGGCATTTGTGGGGATGAGCACTGGGTGTTATATGGAAACCAACTTGACAATAAACTAAAAAAAAAAAAAAAGACTTGTTTTGTGGCCTAACATATGGTCTATTCTGGAGAAAGCTCCATGTATTCTGGGAAAAAAAGTGCGTATTCCACTGTTTTGGAATGGAATATTCTGAATATATCTCTTAGGTTCATCTGATCCAATGTACCATTCAAAGTCACTGCTGCCTTATTTTTCTGTCTAGATGATATATCTATTGATATAAATGGGCTGTTAAAGACTGTTACTATTATTTTATTACTGTCAATTTCTTTTTATGTCTGTTAATAATTGCTTTGTGTATTTACAAAGGTTTACCCATGTTAGGTGCATAAATATTTACACTGTTATATCCTCTTGTTAAATTGTTCCCTTTAACATTAAGTAATGTTCTTCTCTGTCTCTTAATAGTCTTTGTTTTAGTCTATTTTCTCCAATATAGTTTTGCTACCCCAGCTTACTTTTTGCTTCCATTTGCATGACAAATGTGTTTCCATACTTTCATTTTCAATCTGCATGTGCCTTTAGGCCTTAAGAGTCTCTTGCAAGCAGCATATAGAGGAGTTTTGCTTTTGTTATACATTCAGTTATTCTATGTCTCTTGGTTGGAGCATTTAATCTATTCACATTCAAAGTAATTATCGACGGGTATGTACTTATTGCCATTATGTTACTTATTTTATGGTTATTTTTATAGTTCTTCTCTGTTTCTTTTTTTACTCTCTTCCCTTGTGGTTTGATGGCTTTCTTTAGTGATATGCTTGGATTACTTTCTCTATTTTTTGTGTATCTAAGGTTTTTTTTTTTGTGGTTATCATTAGGCTTATATATAATATGTTATGTATGTAACAGTCTGTATTAAGTTGATAGTCACTTAAATTTGAACCTATTCTAAAAGCACTAAATTTTTCATCTCCCTTTCGCAGTTTTATCTATGTGCTCTTATACTTTTACATCCTTTTATTTTGTGAAACCTTTGGCTGATTTTTATAAATATAATTGGTTTTACTGCTATTGTGCTTTAACTTCTATAGTGATTTTATAAGTGATTAATCTACTACTCTTATTATGTTTGTATTTGCCTGTAATTACTTTCTTTTCACAATTTTCTTTCTCCTGATTATGGCTTTTTCTTTCTAATCAAATAATTCCTTCTAACATTTCTTGTAAGGCTGGCTTAGCAATGATGAACTCATTTATGGTTTTTTTTTTGTTGTTGTTATTGTTATTTTTGGTCTGGGAAAATCTTTATTTCTCCTTCTATTCTGAATGGTAGTCTTGCAGGGTAGAGTAACTTTTGTTGCAGGTTTTTCTTTTTTGCACTTTGAATACATAATACCACTTCGCTCTGTCCTGTATAAGTTTCTGCTGAAAATCAGCTGATAACCTTATGGGGTCTCCCTTGTATATAACTACTTTCTTTTCTCATATCGCTTTTAAAATTCTCTCTTTATCATTACTTTTTTGCCATTTTAATTATGTGTCTTGTGAACTTCCTTGGGTTGATTTTGTTGGGGGCCTTCTGTGCCTCCTAGATCTGGGTGTATGTTTCCTTCCTTGGATTATGGAAGCTTTCAGCTATTATTTTTTCAAATAAATTTTATGTCCCCTTTTTATCTTTTTATTCCTTCTGGGATCCCTATAATGTGAACATTATTACACTTGATGTTGCTGAGTTCCCTTAGCCTATTCTCATTTTTTATCTTTTGTGTGTGTGTGTGTGTGTGTGTGTGTGTGTGTGTGTTCTTGGTTGCTTTCCATTACTCTGTCTTTCAGGTCAATGATCCATTCCTCTGTGTCCTCTAATCTACTATTGATTATCTCTAGTGTATTTTTAATTTCACTTACTGAGTTCTTCATCTCTGATTGGTTCTTTTATGATATTTTCTAGCTTTTGTTGAATGTCTCACTGAAATTCTCCACTCTTTTCTCATGTTGAATAAGTATCTTTATGACCATTACATTGAATTCTTTATTAGGCATTGCTTATTTCCATTTCATTTAGTTCTTTTGCTATGGTTTTTGCCTTGTTCTTTCATTTGGGACATATTCCTCTAGCTCCTCATTTTGTATAACTCTCTATGTTTCCATGTATTAGGAAAGTCAGTTATGTCTCCTGATCTTGAAAGGGGTGGCCTTATGAAGAAAAGATCCTATGGTACTCTGTAGCAAAATGTCCCCATTGCCTCAGTCCAGTCAGCTGCACTGGGCCTCCTTGCCTGTTGTGGGCTGGGTTTGGTACCTGTGCTATTAAGAGGCCAGTTTGGTACTGCCATGGACTTCTAGCTGGGCTATGTCTGAGATGGTGGCAAACCAGATGCCTGCTCCTACTGCATCTGTTGGGGCTTCAGTAGCACTGACCTACTCTGGCCCCTGAAAGGCTTTTGTTGGTGAGTAAGGCCAGCAGTTAGAACAGATGCCTACCCCCAGGCCTTCTGCTGGGGCTGCACATACACTGAACAGCAGAGAACTCTCTATGCACTAAGTTATAAGGTTTGGCTTTTGGAACTGCAAGTATACTAGTGTGTGTCATTATCTTCCACTGAACCTAGGGCTTGAGTGTCTTTGAAGTGATGCTGGTCCCTGCTGAGGTTATGTGCAGAATGTGATATGGAAAAATCTCTTTTGTAGGGACTCTGCTGAGTGGGGTAGGTTGCATGGGGCATGTCTGCAGGAGAATGCAGGTGGTGTTAGCAAGGTAGGTGGAGAGTATACATGCAAAATCCTTCAGCTATCAGAGCTGGAATAGTAGGGGAAGGGGAAAATTGGCACCTGTGAGCACTTTTGTTCTTATAAAAGTCTCCTAAAGATCTATGTTCCTCCAGCATGCCTTCTGAGCTTAATAAATAAATCTTCACGTGTACCCCAGGGATTTTTCAAATTGCTACTTTTATGTTCTATCATGGAGTTGTTTTGTTTTTAATTCTGTCTAAGGCTGGAACCCAGTTGCCTACCATCCTGTCTCAAAACCAAACCCACTGATTTTTAAAGTACATGGAGTTAAGTCCCTTTGGTTGTAAAAACTCATGAAGTCAAGTGTTAACAAAGCCATGTGTTATACGATTAGTCTTTCCAGTGTAAGTCTCCACTGCTTAGGGTGCCTGGGATGAAGTCTACTCCTCCTCTTTCTCAATGCTTGTGGTGTCTCTCACATTTTTGGTTAGCCTTGCAGTGAGTTTGGTTCTCAAACATGCCTTTGCCCCTTATATCCTTTTTGATGCAGCCTCCTGTCTACAATTAACTCTGGAAAGCCTATTTGGCTAGTCTTCAGGTCGTTTCTGGGTTAGCTGCACTGATATGGCTGTTACATATGTCTATGGAACAAGGTGAGTTTAGATTCTCCTTCTCTGCCATCTTCCCAGAAATCTCATGTTCTTTAAAGTTTTATCGCACCCTTGAACCATTGGCCCACATTGACTGGCACAGAAATGAGCATCTTGCCCAAGCTGGGTTAACCAGAGTCCTTTCCAGGGAATTTACATTCTTATTGTATTAGGAAAAGAGTCTTTCTTCTATTTGTGATGTGAATTACAAGATGTAAAAGTAGAGAGCTGTCAGCATCTATGTTTTTATAATATTGAGGTAGTTGTTCTACAATGACAGAGAATAAATATAATATGCAGAAAGAAGCCAAAGCTACAAGTAGATACAGATCTAGTGGGAGTGAAGTCCCTGAGTTTTGTTGATGCTGACACCAAGATTTATTTATTTCTTTTTGTGGTGTGTGTGTCTCAACTTTTGTTTGATACTGTGAGATCCTTCCAATAAATCCTCCATGTTGCCTAAGTTAGCACAAGTCAAGCTTCTTTCTGTCTCTGTAACCAAAAGAATCCCAACTAACACATTTCTAAAGAATGTCTTCATTCCTAAGACAAAAGCAGCAACCCTTCATCTTAATAGGCTTTTGAGAACTGAATGAGTGTGTACGAGAATAGCATGCTAAACACAAATAAGTTGCCATTTTTTATTATTATTGAAGAGGAGACTAGGTTGCTTAGCCTCACTAGAGTGTGGTATTTCTGGCTGGAGAAGACTGACTGTTAGAAGGTCAGGTGAGGTGTACTATGCTACTAAATGTTATTTTGCTGGAGAGTTCAGAAGCATGCATATTTGGTTTTGAAACAGTAACCTTTCTCCATAATAATCTTAAAGCACAGATGTGTGTGTGTGTGTGTGTGTGTGTGTGTGTGTGTGTGTGTGTGTGTATGTGTGCTGTGTGAAATAGGAAGACTGTGGTGCCTGGGTGGCTCACTTGGTTGAATGTTTGACTGTTGATTTCGGCACAGGTCATGATCTCATGGTTGGGAGACTGAGCATCAAGGTTCAGTGCAGAGTATGGAGCCTGCTTGGGATTCTCTCTCTCTGTCCCTCTCTCTCTCTGCCCCTCCCCCATTCATGCTCGTTCTCTCTCTCTCTCTCTCTCTCTCTCAAAATAAATAAATATATTTAAAAATAGAAAGCTGAACTGCGATGTAAATATTAGCCTGCTGACAGTAATCCTCAGTGCAGAACTCTCTAGTAAAAAGAGATAGCATATCACTCAGTTTTAAGTCCAAAATAAGGTCTGCTCCCACTCAAAGTATAATTTTTTCTAGCACTGGCAATCACCCAAATCAAAGAACATTTTAGCAGGTGTGAGTAAAAAGAAATGGAAAATGGAAACTAAACAACAGATACTGAAGTCCTGGCCACAGAAAGGCAAGAGAGAGCAGCCCACTCCTGGACTGCTAGTGATACGACCTGCTAGTAAGCAAGACTCCACCTTTCATACACCAAAGAACTGTCCCCATCATGTTACTCTGCTGTCCCATAAAGAAGGGCAAGGACAGGGGTGCCTGGGTGGCTCAGTCAGTTAAGCGTCCGACTTCGGCTCAGGTCATGATCTCATGGTTCGTGGGTTCGAGCCCCGCGTCAGGCTCTGTGCTGACAGCCAGCTCAGAGACTGGAGCCTGCTTTAGATTCTGTGTCTCCCTCTCTCTCTGACCCTCCCCTGTTCTCTCTCTCTCTCAGAAATAAATAAAACATTAAAACAAATAAAAAAAAAAGAAGGGCAAGGACAGACTCTACTTTATGTCACTAGTGCTCTCCTTCCAAGATTCCTGTCAAGACCTATATTCTGTGCTTTTCCAGTTGACCTTGTATTTGTTGATTTTTACATTCCAGCTTCTTCACTTGACACCTTAAAAATCAGGACAGTTTGTCTTCCTAATCTCTTAGAGAATTAAGAGGTAAATCATTTACTTATTAGTGAGATTAATTATGTAGCACATAGGTACTTAATAGATATACATTTGTCTTCCAATAGAAATTTGACATTAAGGATGGCTCAACAGTTACTAAAACAACTTCTTGGGGTGCCTGGGTGGCTCAGCTGGTTAAGTGGCCAACTCCTGATTTCGACTCAGATTATGATCTCGCCATTCATGAGATCAAGATCTGTGTCAGGCTCCATGCTGACAGCTGACAGAGGATTCTCTCTTCCTGCCCCTCCCCTGCTCAAGCATACTCTCTCCTCTGTCAAAATAAAATAAACTTAAGAAAAATTTAAAAACTAAAATATGACTTCTTCCTAATTACTGTTGTTCCATTTTAGGTCACAAAAATTAGAGTTGGATATAGGAGTTTTAGCTTTCTCTCAAATTTTTCATTGGTCTAAAATACTTGCAGTTATAAGCAATAGATAATAGCATGTCTATTAACTTTAGTGCTCTGGGCTGAGACAGAAAATTATGTAACCAAGAGACATAGTTCAGACTGTAATTATGATTATTATTAACTATAATAATAGATCATAATAGCATCTGCTAACAACACCACCAGAACTCTGCCTAGGTCTCATTAATCTGGACCTTGATAATTCGCAATATGTACTTATTTGACAACGGTTAGATAAAAGTTCTTCACAACATGATCTCTGAGTTTAATTTTTAATGTAATTCTAAAAATATGTGGTAAAGGGATAACTGTATAGCATGGAGTTAAGTTCAAATGTAATAATTTAAAGAGTCTGTAGGTTACAAAGTCAGACATACCTGGATTTAAATGCTATAACTGCCACATTCATATTTGTGTGACTTTGGCTAAATTTCATTCTTTTTCATTTGTAAAATGAGTATAATGATAATTGAGCTGTTATAATTTTTATAAAGTCAATGATATAAGCATACAACAAACACTTAATATATTATAGTTATCATTTTTATCATTCTTGTCAATAACGATGATGATGATGAGTAAATCAGAATATGTATTTAACACAGATACAGAATGCAATAATTATGATCTCACAGAGTAAAATACTGTAGTAGAAGTATTTATATAGCACTGTGGGATCATAAGTTTCCAATTAATTCTATATGAAGAACTCGGGAGAGGAGTTGCTATCTGAGTAGCTGGAGTATTCTTTCTCTGATATATAAGGAGACAAAGTGATTCAAGGCATAAAAAAAGAATATGCATCATTCTAGAAGATGTAACAACTTGGTGTCAGGAAGGCAAAGGTTATCATAAAGATAAAATTCTAAAGATAGGCAAAAGGAAGAGCTTATTGAATACATTAACAAAATAAACACTTTCTCCCCCAGGTTCAAAGCATTTAAGATGCTTTTAAAAAGCCTAACAGAATAATTTTAAAACCTGTGAACTGTGATAATCATACATCCGGTGTACTTATTAAAAATTATTTTAAGCCTTGGTACATTGCTAGCAATGAATTTATGCTATAGTCTCCATTTGAAATAATACAAATATATTTATTTGAAACAACACATCAGTTTATTTTATTTCCTTTTCTTTTTTCTTTTCTTTTCAATATGAGACAATAGCTACAGTATACCCCTTCTTAACTGAGAGAGAAGAGAGTAGCCCAGGTAACTAATACTTTTATTATTATTATTATTATTATTTTTAACATGTTTTTCAGTTTTATTGAGGTAAAATTATAATACATTTAAAGTGTACAACATAATATTTTGATGTAAATATACCTTGTGAAATGATCCCACCATTGAGTTAATTAACACATCCATTACCTCATGTATTTACCTTGTGTATGTGAGATAGAGATTGAGAGAGAAAGAGAAAAGATTTAACTTCTACTCTCTTAGCAAATTTCAGTTATACAACACAGTATTATGAACTATAGCCAACATATTATACATTAGATACTCAGGCCTTATTCATCTTAAAACTAAAAGTTTAGATGTTTTATTTCTTTAGAATAATTTTCTCCCATTCATCGGGGTAAGAATTGACTACTGAAATCACTGTAAAAGACAGACAAATTATAAATCACTTTGAGTAAGCTATTTAACTATTCTGTAGCTCAGTTTTCTCAGTTTTACAGTGGAGAAGACAGTATATACCTAATCCGCCTCAGAGAAATGAACAGGGGTTGATCTAAATCATTGTTTATGTGACCACATACTTCTATATAATTTCTTTGAAAGCAAATTCCTCATCAGAATCTCCCTCAGCCCCTTAGAGACTGATATATAATTGATGGTTCATAAATGTCATATGGAATAAATGGGACGAGGTCTGTAGTAGAAACAGCATACAGTGCTCTATAAATGTAAGTTATTATTATGTTGAAAAACATCATCAAGGTGGCTTCCTTTCTAGAACACTGAAAAAAAAAAAAACTACAAATATCCATAAAGAACAAAGAAATATTGGAAAGAATCCAGTATTTCCCATCAGCATAAAGTGTATATTAGATAACAATAGCCATTTCCTTCTGTATGGTCTCTAAAAATGACTCAGTCCCCAAGGCACAGAATAGTTCTACAGCCATCTGCAGTCCCAAAGAAAATTGAAGAACAGTGTCTGGACTGATGCTAAGCACATCTATGATCAAAATCAACTACTAAATAATCCCTGACTTCATAGGGTGAGACTCCAACTGTCTCAAACACAGAAACTTAACGTAACAACCAAATCTCTTCCATTGCTGTAGTAAGAGAAAATACCAAAAATGACAGCAGAACAAAACCATCCTCGCATCTTGAATGAGAAACAGTTTGATGGGAATGGGTAAGAGGAAAACACTTCACTAAGTGCCACACCACCAAATTATTATGACAAGCCCAAAAGAAAGGCATCAATATGCCCATTTCAAAGATGAGAAAAGTAAGGTGAGGAGAGGTTAAGTAACTGTTTAACGTCTTACAAAGAGTTAAGTGGCAGAGCTAATATTTCAATCATCTAATTCCCTTTTCTTTTTTCTTCAACAGCTTTTCCAAAGCATCTTTCTCATAACTTAAAATTTACATGAGAAGAGTTGCTGGATAAAATAAATTTAGGAAGCTATGTTAATTCAAGTTAGACAGCCTTAATTATGATGATCTGCACTGAGAGTTTCCAAGATGGAAATATAGAAAATATAACCTCATAACATATTTTCCAATATGTGCCTTCTTTCTCTTCTTTTCTTTAAAATACAGAGATATACATGTAGAGATCAAAAAAAAAAAAAAAAAGAAAAAAAATAAAATACAGAGATATACAGCTACCTGTGTTTATTCATTTATTCACTCATTCAAATATATTTATCAAATGACTATTGTATAATATAAACTTGGGGATAGAAAAATGATTAAGATTTGAATCAGAAACAAGTGAGTTAATCAATAAAGAGTAAAAATTCACGATCTGCCAGAGAGTGTCAAGACAGCATTGAGTTAACTGATTCCGTCTCCAGGAGTATTTGTGGGTAGAAAACAATCAAACAAACAATTATCATTATGTATAATACATACTATTTGTTCATTCAATTAATACTTATTGAGCATTTACTCTGTCAAGCACTAGACAGACTACCAGAACAGAGTGGTCAATATGTCAGGCATATCTCCTGCTCTTATAGAATTTATTGATTTATTTATACATAAAAAATGTTTCTTTTAATTTTTAAAAAATTTTAATGTTTATTTATTTTTGAGAGATAGAGACTGAGACAGAGCATGAGAGGGGAGGGGCAGAGAAGGAAGAAGACACAGAATCTGAAGCAGGCTCCAGGCTCTGAGCTGTCAGCCCAGAGCCCAATGCGGGGCTCAGACTCACAAACTGTGAGATAGTGATTTGAGCCAAAGTTCAACACTTAACTGACTGTGCCACCCAGGCGCCCCCAAAAAGTATGTTTTAAAGGGGTAATAAAGAGGAGAAAAATAAAGGATACGGAGTAGGTAAACAGAGGGGGGGTTATAGTCATGAAGGCTTCAATGAGGAGGTAAAAATTGAATTTATACTTAAGTGATGAGAAGTAGCTACCCATATTCAACACTAGTTCAGAGAGGTAGGAGACGGACAGAGTCCAGTTTATATAATCTTGCAAATTTTGATAAGGAAATTTGGGCTTTCTCCAGTTTTCAAAGGGAAACCACTAAGATACTTGAAAGCAAAGAGAGTAACATAATCTGACTCACATTTTCAAATAATCATTCCTGCTTATGAAGTGTCCAGGAATGAACCAGGGGGTCAGCTAAGAAGCAAAATAATGAAAAGGAAATGATTGCCTGTGCTAGAATGGCCATGGTGGAAGGGGAGAAAAGTGGATGAATTCGGGACATATTTTTAAATACGGCAAAATAACATGGTAAAGGCCTGTACTGGAAACAGGATAGGATAGTCAGGGAAAAGGAAATAACAAGATTGACTCCCAGGTTTCTGACTTGAGCACAGTTGGGAATAACATATACAGAGGTGGGAAAGAAGGCTAAGATAGCAGAAATAGAAGTTACGAAGGTCTTTGGTTGGCTAATCTGAATGCCTGCATATAAGATGAGCAACTGTCAATGAAGAGTTTTCAATGGAAGTAATTTAAGAGACTCCAGGAGAATGAGTAGGAGTCAGTCAGGAAATGGTGCAACTTACCAGTCTGGACAGGGTGTCCCTGACAGTTGTTAAAAGTCTGTGTCCTGGAATGACTGCAAAGAATCTGGTGATTCAGAAAATGTGAAAGAGACTCAATGTGGCCCCTATAGCAGTAAGTAGAAAAAAAAGTGGGAGAGAGGAGTCTGGGGTGGAGGTGGGGATAGGGAGGGAGATGAATAATGAGGGTGGTACAATGGACAGGAACCAATTCAAAAAGAGCCTTTTACAGTATGCAGGGTTTTTATCCTAATGACAATGGGAAGATATTAAAGTGTATTAAGTGTGGGAATGGCAGAATTCATCTAAAGTTTTAGAAGAATCAATCTAAATGATTTAAGAGAAATGAATTAAAGTGAGCACAAGAATAAGACTCTGTTCCAAATGTGTTCAAAATGGTGAACTTTAGGTAACACTGACCCCTTTAAGAGAAAACAAAATTTAAGATTAGCTTAATGGGGTATTAACATAATTTTCATGGAAAGACAGTTCTGGGTCCAATATTAAGGAAAGCATAAAGGGTGAAATCCTTCAGTGAAAGGCAAAACACAGGATATGAATATCTGTGACTAGTCTCCGCCATTCTACAAATTGGAATGGTTTGCTTGGATTGTCTTGGGATAAAGGATTGCCTTCAGGAATTTACCAGGGCTCTCCTCTCTCAAGGGCTTCAGTTATCCTCTTTCATTATGAAAGTTTGTAACATTTCTTCATCTTCTACCTTATTTTTTAAAGTGAAGCAAAGGTTTATTTCTACCGCTTATGTCTTCTGTTACAAACCTACTTTGGAGTAGGTTTCTTTTTTTTTTAATTTTATTTTTTTTATTATTTTTTAAATGTTTTATTTCTAGGAGAGAGAGAGAGCGTGAGCAGGGGAGGGTCAGAGAGAGAGGGAGTCACAGACTCTGAAACAGGCTCCAGGCTCTGAACTGGCAGTCAGCACAGAGCCTGATGCAGGGCTCGAACCCACGAACCGCGAGATCATGACCTAAGCGAAAGTCAGACGCTTAACTGACTAAGCCACCCAGGAGCCCTGCTTTGGAGTAAGTTTCTAAAAGAAGTTAAGATAACATAACAACTTTACAAAGTTTTTACTAGATAAACTGTGTCTAAAATCCCTGTCAGATGTCTGGTTCTAGCCTTCTTCCTCCAATATGTCAAGATGTGTTCTGGAATATGAATATTTTAGATTGTCTTGATTTCAGTTTGTATATTTTGATGAAAATGTAAAATATTTTATGTCCTTTTGTTACTCAAAGATAATTTACTAAGGTTTGTTTTCACTTACTTATTTTTATTTCAGAGAGAGAGTGCACGTGTGTGCACGCACAGTGCAGGGGTGGGGGAGAGGGGCAGAGGGAGAGAGAGAGAATCAAAGGCAGGTTTCAAGCTCAGCATGGAACCTGACATGGGGTTCCATCCCAAGACTCTGGGATCATGAAGTGAACAAAAACCAAGAGTCAGACACTCAACCAACTAAGCCACCCATGCACCCCACTAAGGTTTATTTTAACAAACCAATGGGCTCATTTCCAATAACAGTAGCCCTACTTGGTATCTCCAATAGGCACACAGAATAGAAGGGAGGCCTTATAAGAACATAATGAAAAGTCTAACAAGCCTTCCTTCTCTCTAGTAAAGGGGAAAGAGAATGATTGTGAGCTAGAGGCAAGAAGTGTGAGTACATTTAATGGTGAAATACCATTTTTAGACTTAATTATACAAATTCATCCTGGAATATTGTGAGTGAGGGATGGGTGATCATTTTCCCCACTACCACCCACATACATACACACCCTGGGATTTATAGCAATTATGTCAATTGTCCTATTTATGGTACTTGACACGTTTAATGTAAGAAAGGGACAATGCATTCCATTACTTCTTATTACAATGCAGCATGGTGATGAATGGTATAATAGTGATGATAATTAAAATGTGTTGTGCATACTTAAACATGAGATTCAAGGTTTGAAGAAGTGCCTATTATTCTAGCCCCTTTTCTCTATCTTGTCTTGTAAAGAAAGACTCAATATCTTCCTCTGCTTGTCTGCAATTACTTAGGTGGTTAAGAAGAACACTCATGTTACCTGGAGTTGATTCCCCTTTGTGCAATTCTTTTTCTCTTTGCTACTTTGTGGGACCTCTGAGAGCCCTAAAAATTTCTATCTTTAGCTCTAGCTGCTGACAGTTCTTCAAGCAGAGGCCCCTGTATTCTTCATCTTCAAAAGTCATTAGACTCAAATTGTCATAAAAACAGTGGGGAATACTGTTAAGGTTCTGAATGTTACTTTGCTTTCCTCTTACTTCAATATACCTGTTCTTGTTCTGTGACCAAGGCCCCTTCAACGTAAATCAGCTGCCCTGAATTCTTATAGAAGCCAGAATGTACTGGGGCAATATGGTGAATCACTCCAACTATCTCAACATGCATCTTCTCCTTTACCAAATGGTAATGATGTTAACTGCCCTGATTTGATTTATTTACAAATAAATTAAGAAAACGATCTATGTAAATATATATTATAAAGCATAAAATATTATACATACATTATTATATAGGCTTCAGACAAAAGCATAAGATTCGTGTCAATATGTCACCTGAAAGTCAACAAAGAATTTTAACATAATTTTTTCAGCTTTACAACAGTGTATGTATCAAATTTTATACATTTTATAAAAGAAGAAATTTAAGTCTAATAAGCCCAAAATCATAATGCTATTAAATGACTAATTTCCTATTGGGATCTAGTATTTCTAAGTTTTGACAAAGGAGGTACCACAATTAATATTTCTCTTCTGGGCAAAAGAGATTAACACATAAGAAACTGAAAGAGAAAATAAAATCACATTAAAAGAAGTAAGGTAGTCCAATAGTTAAAAGCAGAGTCAGACTAAGTTTGGTCTTCTTGCTACCTGGCATCTCATCGCTGATGTTGCCCCAATGCCATGCTATTCTTTTACATGACTTTCTCTACCTTTTCTCTTCATCTCCAGCCTCCAAAGCTCTCCAAGTCCATGCTCAGTCTCTACCAATGATTTTGCATCTTATTTCACTGAGGAAATGACAGTAATTAGAAGAGAATTTCCATAAGCTCCCACCTCCCTATCAAGCATGTGTCTGTATTCCCTGACCCCCATCTAAATTTGTATTTAAACCATGACATTATTCCCTAGTATTTCTGCTGTCCATACTCCTGTCGAACGCCAACTCCTCCTCTTGTTTGCTAGCCCCCATCCTTCCTCACCTACTCAAAAACATCATATTTGCGATCATTTCTTCCCTTTCTGTAGTATCATTCCTTTTTCTTCTCTCTTAGGTCATATTTTTTAAAAAAAAGATTTACTTATTTATTTTGAGAGGAGGGACAGAGAGCAGGGGAGGGGCAGAGAGAGAGACAGAGAGAGAGAGAGTTACAAGCTGGCTCTGAACCATCAGCAAGGAGCCTGACAGGGGACTGGATCTCACGAACTGTGAGATCATGGCCTGAGCCAAAATCAAGAGTTGGACCCTTAACTGAGTGAGCCACCCAGGCACCCCTCTCCTAGGTCATTTTTATCACCACACAAACATGCTTGAGTAAAACAACTGAAGAAGAGGAAAAAAAAAAAAATCTCTTGACTCCTTATACCCTTTTCCTTTCTGCCCTATCCCCGTTTCCTTTTACTGCAAAATTTCCTAAAAGTCTTATCTACACCCTATCTCCAATCCTTTTCTCCCATTAAGTTTTGAAATGTTCCAGTTACTCATGACCATTAAAACTGCTCTTATCAAGGTTAGCAATGATATCCATATTATAAAGTTCAATAATCGATTCTCATGGAAGGGATTTTTTGTGTGTGTGTTTTATTCAATGCTGTATTCCAAGCTGCTAAGAAGTCCTGATATATGGACAGTGCTCCACAAACACTTAGTGAATTAATAAATGTATAAAAAGCAGATCTTGTTTTTAATCCAGTTTTCCCCACCTTCTTGTTAGATGCGATTGGAAGTCCGCTAATCCTCTCTAATCCTCCAATTCATCATTGAAATGGGGATAATAATAATGGCCTCTCAGTGATAATACGAAGGGGAAATGAAATACTGAATGTATATTAGTGGAAAATAGAAAGTGGTTTGTTGTTACAGGTCCATTTCAAATGGTGCATCATTCATCATTTGTAGCAAGGCTGATTAATAAAGTGGGAGGTTCCTGAGGATGTTTCAAATGCTTAAAAAGTTTGCTCTGAGGGTAAAACAACGAATTACATAATAGTTTTATTGGTTTGTTTGCGGCTGGAATTTCTTGATGAGGCTGGGACCTCCCAAACATAACTGTTGAACATATTGAGCAAGCAAGCGTCTCCAAGGTAAGACAATGGGAAGCTCGCTGCATCATTATCTTGTGTGATTGCTAAATCTAGAAAAATAAAACACATTGCCCATTAAGACTTCCTAAGGGTGCAGTGTGGAAGAGAAGTATGTAATTCATTTCAAATGGGTGATGACTGCTAACTGAGATCTTGCTCATTTAATAGGCTAGAAAGTGTGTTCTGTCAGCAATCCATGTCATCAATGGATTTCAGTGAAATTCCCTGGTCTTTAATTAGTGGCGCTAATGACCTTTCAGAGGTCAACTTGTGTAACTAAGGCTCTTGATTGGTGATATTACTGTTTCTATAGAGGCAGCATAAAATATCAATGCTCAGTTTTGTCAAACCCTAACTTATTCACAATCTTCCTTACCAATATTTTCTTGTTGATTATTTCATAATGGTACTGATGGGACTGATCTGTTTATTTAAATGATGGCTGCTGTCTTCTTTTAGGGCTATTAGTGCCCAAGAGTGAAGCTTACAGATGAATAAATAGAACATTGAATGTTGGAGGATGTGTGAAGTTTGGGGACCATGTTTTCTCTTAACATTTTTGATATCATTAGGAATGTCAAAAGGTGTTTAAATCAAAAACATGAGAAGTTCCTACTTTGACAGGAGCAGGTAAAACATAAACCAATGTTTGTTTTATTGGTTCACCATACAAACATGTTCACATGCACATATGCATGTACACTCAAAACATAAATGTATTCATTCTGGATTCATATTTTCTGCATACACTCTTATCTGCTTGCAAGCGTGCATGCAAATACACACATGTGTGGGCACACACACACACACACACACACACCCCAAAATGTGTATGCTGTATCCATTAACAAAGATATATATGTTTATATACAACAACTAAAGCATATACATTTACACCTGTGCACAGCTACCCATAAAACATGCATAAATTCATACAGAAATACTCATAGTTCACACATACTACCCACATATAGTTAAACATGTGTGTCTAGACATATAAATATGTTGTGAAAGCAAATACGAATTTTATAAGTATCTCACTACCAGTTTCTAGTGGGATGTATACTTTGAATTGGACAGTTTTTTTATTTATTTTCTCTTCTGGGCACATTGATGGGTTTGAAATATGCAACTGTAGCAAGATTTCTTGCTAACATATCATTATATTTCTAGCATCTTACGTTGCCTAAAGTAAATAATCAATAAACATTTGATGAGTGAGAGACTGAATGGATGGGTGAATAAATGAATGGATATGAGCAAGGTAGAGTGAATTACTCTGCATAATAGAGGGCAAACTTCTGCAACACCATGTTCAATGTGGGAGAGACAAGGTGAGGAGAGATGGGTGAGAAAGAAGCAAGCAAACAAGAGGAACAGCTTCAGAGAACAGAAGGAATGCAAGTGTTGGCCAGATTCCCACACAGCTATTAAAAGAATAAATCTATTCTAATTGTGGGGCCCACAACCATTGGTCATTTCCTTTTCATGATATCATATTTAAAAATGTCACCAACCCTAATTTTTTCATCTATATTGCTTTGTAGGGAGAAATAACAGAAAGGCACTTATAGAATTCCCTCAATCTCTGTGACCCAATGTATCATTTATCTATTTCTATATAACAAACAACTTTCCTTAGTGACTTAAAACAGCATAGATTTCTTATTACTCACAATGCAAAGGGCTGGCTGGACTGGTTTCACCTGGTTTATTCATGAGTCATATCCGGTTGGTCTGGAAAGTCCAAGATGGGCATGCTTTGCTGTCTGACAGCTGGTGTAAATTCTCAGTCAGGGCTCACTGGTTCTTCTCCCGTTAGCCTCTCATTCTCTAGTTTGTTAATCTAGCTTTCTTACACAGTGGCCTCAGAGAAACTCTCTAAAAATGAAAACATACCAGTTGAAAGCATATTTAGCTTGAGGCTTAAGCTCTGGAACCTGCCCAGTTACATATCTGAAGTTTCATATTAGTCAAAGTGAGTCAAAGTGGGGAAGGAGGCTCTACCTTCTGATAGAGGAGCTGCAAGTTTTTGGCCCTTTCAAACCTACGTGACAAATCTACCTCATAATTAACACATTTCTTCTGCCATCTTGGAATTCCTGAACCTCTTGCGTGCATTCCTATCCATCCTCATGACATGTACATATTCCAAGGCCAATGATAGAAGAGGGACACTGTGTGGAGCATCTGGGTAGCTTAGCTGGTTAAATGTTGACTCTTGATTTTGGCTCAGGTCATGGTCTCTTGGTTCATGGGATCGAGCCCCGCATCAGACTCCATGCTGATAGCTTGAGATTCTTTCTCTCCCTCTCTCTCTGCCCCTCACCAACTTGTGCATCCTCTCTCAAATAAATAAACTTAAAAAAAAAACAAAAAAAAAAAAACAAAGATGGGAAACACTGTGGCCCACTAACACCTTCTCAGCCTTCTAACAGTGGATGGACATTTGACTAATTCTCTTTCCCTGGTAGTGATCTGACAGCCAAGGGATACAGGTATGTCTTTTGTGAAAGGGAGTATTTGTCACTGGAACACATGTCCATTAGAACCTGGACCAAAGCCACAGACTCATTTGTCATAGTTTCCAAAGGAGCCTTCACTGGTAATGAGTACTAGGCTTTAGAGGCCGAGGTCAGTGTAATTAAAAGGCGTCTGTGACACAGAAAAACTCAGAGTGACTGTGTGTGTGTGTGTGTGTGTGTGTTTTACTACAGACTGAAGTTACTGTATAAGAAAAATAAAGAAATTACTTCAACTCATTTTCAATATTTTCACATATCTGTAATCATAACATATATTTATTTTGTTTTCATTCTCTTAATTAGCATAACTTATTTCCCTTAATATTATGTATAAACCTCTATCTCCCTCTTTTGAACTTCCCTTGTGAAATATGTAAGCTTCTTGTAAGGTATTCATAACATCCTGTGTACATTATCTTTGCTATCTATGCATGTCTTACTTCTCCTAATTCATCATCAGTGTTGCTTCTATCATCATTGCTATCATTATTGTCATCATCATCATCAAAGACATTCACTGAGCATACACCATACACTTTAAAATATTCCCAATGCTCACAAAATTCTACAGAGATAGTTACTGTCCCCATATGCTTAATAAAGGAGAAAGTGAAGTCTCAGATAAATTTACTAACTTGCCCAAAGTTCTGTTGCTTGCAAAAAATGGAGGAAAGATTTAGTTCCGCAGCCTATATTGTGATTGTAAGTGGATGATAAGCAGATAGGATACATGTTATAATAATGTTTGTATATTCCATTACAGTTAGCAGAGTGAATGCATATAAGATGCACTGATACATACTGTTAGAAGAATATATTTTATACAAGATGTCCACATTATGGGGATATACACTAGGGGTTTTATTAATAAAGTATGTGATTACATTTTATTACTATATGATACCATATAATACAGTATACCATTACAACACACATTGCTTGTTCATTTCCCTACTGCTGAGAATGTTTGTTGCTGCCATATTTTACCCTATTATGAACATACTGGTGTCAGCTGAAAGAAAGGAAAGCAGAGTAATTAAGAGTCAAATGGACCTGGGCTGAGTCTTATTGATTTGGGGAAAGTCACTCATCCATTCTAGGCCTAACCTGTTAAATGTAAGATAGACATTATAAGAGAATAAATCTCATAGAGTTTTTACAAGTATTGAGCAAGAATTAATGCTTGAAACAAATATAACCAAGCACCCAATGTACACCAGGACGGACTCTGTTGGGGGTAAGCAGGAAACAAAGTCCCTGATGGCATGGAGATTATATTCTGGTGGGAGACACATGAGGTAAGCATAAAATGTAAATATAATTTCCAGTCAAAGTAAGTTTTTATGAACAAAACTCTGTGTTCTCTATTTCAGATTACCTCACACCTTGTTCTTCAGATTTCAGTTATAATGGAACTTCCCCAAGAAGGTCATTTTAAAACCTCAGGTCAATCAAATCCCTTTCAATCTAGTTTTTTTCAAAAACACTTATGTTATAGTATTACACTCCTGTGATTATTTATTTCATTCATTTTTTTTTTTTTGTCCTCTAGAACACATGACATATAAGAGCAGAAGCCATGACTGCTCTGTTCATATTGTATCTTGGCAGTTTGGTGTGGTGCCTAGCAGAGAAGAAATATCCTAATCCAAATTCAATGAGTTAATGCAGATGATGAATGCCATAAGTGAATAAAGTCAGTTTTTCTTAGGAGAACAAACTTCCCAGTTCTCCTAGAACTCCTCTACTTCATTAACCCCATAAAATCCAACTCTTTGGATGTTCATAATTCCCTAATGCAACCAGGCAAAAACAAATATCCCCAAGAGCAGAAAAGAAGACTCTAAATTGTTAATTTTTCTTTTTTTTTTTTTAAAGCTTTTATTTAAACTCCAGTTAGGGGGCGCCTGGGTGGCTCAGTCAGTTAATTGGCCTATATCAGCTCAAGTCATGATCTCATGGTTCATGAGTTCAAGCTCCATGTCAGGCTCTGTGCTGACAGCTCAGAGCCAGGAGCCTGCTTCATATTCTGTCTCTCCCTCTCTCCCTGTGCCTCTCTCACTCATGCTCTGTCTCTCTCTCTCTCTCAAAAAATAAATAAACATTAAAATTTTTTAAAAAATAAACTCCAGTTAGTTAACATATAGTATGATATTAGCTTCAGGTATACAATGTAGTGACTCAACATTTCCACACAACACCTGGTGCTCATCACTGTAAGTGCCCTCCTTAGTCCACATCACCTATTTGACCAATTCTCTTACCCACCTCCCTTCTGGTAACCAATAATTTGTTCTCTAAGAATCTGTTTCTTGGTTTGTTTCTCTCTTTTTTTCCTTTGCTTATTTGTTTTGTTTCTTAAGCTCCACATATGAGTGAAATCATATGGTATTTATCTTTCTCCGACTGACCTATGCACTTAGAATAATACCCTCTAGCTCCACCTATGTTGTTGCAAATAGTGGGATTTTATTCTTTTTTGTGGCTGAGTAATATTTCATTGTATATGTATACCACACCTTCCTTATCCATTCATCAGTTGATGGAAACTTGGGCTATTTCCACAATTTGGCTATTGTAAATAATACTGCTATAACACTGGGGTGCATGTATCCCTTTGCATACTTGTCTTTGGATAAACACCTAGTAGTACGATTCCTGGATCATAGGGTAATTCTATTTTTTAGCTTTTTGAGGAATCTCCATATTGTTTTCCACAGTGAAGGAAACGACAACACTAACCTACAAAATGGGAGAAGATATTTGCAAATGATAGGTCTGAAAGGATTAGTGTCGGAAATATATAAAGATCTAACAAAACTCAACATCCAAAAAACAAATAAACCAATTTAAAAAAGGGCAGAGACATGAAAACACATTTTTCCAAAGAAGACATACATGTGGCCAACAGACACATGAAAACATACTCAACATCACTAACCATGGAAATACAAACAAAAACTACAACAAAATGTCACTTCCCATCAGTCAGAATGGCTAAAATCAACAACGCAAGAAACAATAGGTGTTGGCAAGGATATGGAGAAAGGGGAACCCTTTTGTACTGTTGATAGGAATGCAAACTGGTACAGCCACTGTGGGAAACAGCATGGAGATTCCTAAAAAAGTTAAAAACAGATTTCTTTTTAAGGAGCACCAAAAAGACTTTTACACATCTAGAGAGGGTTTCACATCATCATTTATTTTTCAATTAAACACCTACAGAGATTAGCTCTCTGCTGTCCTGAGAGGGAATTCGTTAGCATAGTAATGATTTATGATTTACTAGACAGCATTTAACTGACTCACATCCAGCAGCTGGAGATGCTTATCATACAACTGGTCATTCACATTAATGAAAAATGGATTCCTGACAATAGCCACATATACACTTGAATTTGGATAGCCACTGATATATTTCAATCCCAGGGAGAAGAAATATGAGCTGAGCAAGTGGAGAGAAAGGGAACTATTTAATTGATATTACAGTAAGAATGAATATATTTGGATTAAAATTCCCATCAGTGGGCTTTATGGACATGGACTTGGGCATTTGAGCAGAAAGAAATGTTTCCCGGCTTTTACGTATCAATGCATATATATAAAAATCCATGCCTCGAGGGGCGCCTGGGTGGCTTAGTCGGTTAAGCGTCCGACTTTCGCTTAGGTCATGATCTCGCGGTTCGTGGGTTCGAGCCCCGTGTCGGGCTCTGTGCTGACTGCCAGCCCAGAGCCTGGAGCCTGTTTCAGAGTCTGTGACTACCTCTCTCTCTGACCCTCCCCTGCTCATGCTGTCTCTCTCTCTCTCCTAAAAATAAATAAAACATTAAAAAAAAAATCCATGCCTCGTGGTTTCTATATGTATGGAGCTTAGGATATTCACAAGTATATGAATACAGTACATACGTATCCTTATGTGCATGGATATATAGTTATGCATGTGTGTATGTATATATTTGTGTAAATGTGTTTAATTTATGCATGGACGTGTAGTGTGTATGAATATAGAAGTATAGGTATTATTTTGAGTTTTTATCCTGTCTTTCATTCAAAGAGAAAGAGAATAGACTTCTATCCACTTCTAATTCATAAGCAGATAGTTCTTTGTCATTTTAAATGGTTTAGTTTTTTTCTAATAGCAACCAAAAAAGAAAAAGAAAAAATTAAAGTTGATACTTTATCTCCTGCTATCTGTGAACCTTCAAGAAAATCAAGTACATGATTTGAGAGAAATGTGCTGCCACTTAAATATGCCCACAATCCTGCTTCCTATTGCAACACACATGCAGAATAAAAAGCTCCTGAGCAATATTCCTTTCTATTATTGATTACAATATATTTTTTAATTAAAGGCCAATAAACATGCTGCTATGGGGACTTTGGAAAATAAAACACAAGAGCATAGTCACTGAGACACGGAATGTTAAATAGTAGAAAATGAGGGACTCAGGCCACTCCCTGCCCATTGGTCGTGCTCAGCAGAATGCAAATCAGGACACTTCCTAATCTAAGGCATTGCTCTTAATTTTACTTCTAGATGTGTATGCCTTTGCAGCTCCAGATGCATTTGCAAAATTAAAAGCATAATTTATCTCCGAAAAGCTATATTCCATCAGCCTAGTGACTTAGACCTGATGAAAAACTGGTTTCTACACAATGTTCATTCACTGTTCTTAGGAACAGCAGTGGGGTAATAATCTCCAATATCCAGGATGGGTTTTGGAGATGTAAGTCAGTTCCTTTCCCTCATTTCAACAAATATAGAGAAGTTAAATGAGACTTGCCTCTTCCCCTATCTTTTAGTCCATATCATCAGTCAAATGGTTCAAAATATATGAACTTCCAGGAAAAAGAGTGAAGCCCCCATTCTCAGAAGTCCCCAAGAACAGGTGTTTTTCTAGATATATCATATAGTGTCCTCTTAAGCTATGAGCACTAAAATGGGAAATCAAAAGTCATAGATAAATTTGCCTAAATAGCATCAAAGAGGATCTATGCAAACCAAGTATAATTCTGAGGAATCCAAGATACAGCACTAAGGTTATAAATTGAGACTATCACATCCTAGGTAGAGGTGGGTACAAATGCAAGACTAGAGCTGAGAGTAGAGGATATGGGAAAGTCAGTAGCTTGACACAGAAAGTTTTAAGTTGATAATATTTCCCGTTGGCTGGGTCTCTTTTGAATTCTCCTCACTATCACTCGAGAACCCCCATAAAATACACGGATGTACTGAACAGTGTATTGCAGTCATCGGTATAGCATTGGGTGAATTTATATGAGTGAATGTATTTGTTGCTTTATTTTACTATTTTATAGTTATAAGGATCCTTAGCAATCACTGAGGAAAGGTATTAGTCCAAGGTGGTAAGATGGGCAGAAAATAGCCAAGCTTGGAAGGTTAAGTGGATTCATGTCTAGTCACTCTCTCTTATGTACTTCCTATTAAATAAGGAACCAATCTCATGGTGAGGGGCTATTAATTAAAGAGGACAACAGGCAAGTGATTATACATTAGGGAATGGATGAGGGCTGACCGATTTTTTAACTCTAAAGTTTCTTAGGGCTGATAACTTTTATAGAATCAGTTGAGAATCAGTTCAGATAAAAGTGATCACATCTACTGTTTTAGGATAGTAGGATAATCTTCATTTAATATAAAATAACTCCCTTTATTGATGTCAGTATATTACTTTTAAAATAAAAAAAAAAAATCAATGCTGATAGAGTATTCCCAGAGTTGAAGAACCAATTGGTGGACAAATTATTGAGATTATTTTATGAGTTTGGGCTTTAAAATATTATTATTCACTTTAGTCACTTTTATTTCAAAGTTAACATAATACTGTTTCTTTTCTTAGCACCATGTACATTTCCATATTTCATAAAGGTTCTGAAAACTAATAGACAACCAGGGGACAAAGCATTTCACTGCTAACTTCTTATATGGGCAGCACATTTCCAGCAGCAAAGGGTAACTACCTTGACTTACTTGGGAAGAACATTTATAAAATTTTCAGTTTGGAAAAAGATACCTTTCATGCACTGACTAGGTGAATGCACTGAAGTCCAATTATAGACTATGATAATTGGATATTATTTCTCAGAACATACCATCTAAAAACTTAACTCTTCAAGACTTTCAAGTGTGCAGCTTATACTTGGTCTCTGTCCAAGAGATATAATATGAATAGTTTTATTTGTTTGTTTAAACAAATAGTTTGTTTAAACACTGGACACTGAATTTCTGGTCCCCCCCCCCCCCACCACCAATTTCCCTCAACTCACTTTAGTTGAGTGTTTAGTGTTTCAAAGTTAGGTTTTGTGCACGTGTGTTTCAGGGCTTCTATACCAAAGACTAAGCTAAGCATAATGAGCCAAACTTGAAACTTGAATAAGTGAGAGGGAACTGGCAGATTCTGTAAGTCAGCAGGGCTAGAAGTCATGTCCAAGAAGGTCATCCAAAAGAGAAAGAAAGGCAAGCTGACAAGGTCCAGAGTCAGTGAGATGTAGCAGCAGGGATATATGCTCAAGCAAGGATGCTGGTGGGGTACTCAGGCAGAGAGTGGGATTAAAAATCAAGTGACAAAGCAAGGTCAGCCTTGGCTGCAAATGTAAAAATACAATGTTCAGGACTGCTTTAGCCATACAGAAGGGAAACCATGATCTGATGGTGTGTGTGTGTGTGAGATCTATCATGGCATTGAACTTAGGTGTTATCTGCTCTATGACCTTCACTGGACAGGGTACATGATCAGAAGTTTTGACCTAGGACCCCTAAAGGTTCCACATGTTAACAATGGGTGTTGAATGTCAATTTCTGATATAATAGATAAGAAACTGAATGTTATTGTGGTTAAAACTTGAGCCACAGAAATATGGCTTCTCTGTCTGGTTCATATCTCAGCACTCCCAGCTATTAATTGTGTGAATATGAGAATTTTATTTAACCTTTATGAGGTTCAGTTGCTTTATAGCTATAATGAGGATCATATAAATTAGAAAAGCATCAATAGCTATAATAAGTAGATAGTAGTTCAAATATATGGCACAGTTTTTGGTTTTGTGGTTTTTTCCCTCATTTACATAGTATATTAAATGTGTATTGTTTCTGTCATCTGACACCTTTCATCCATATATAGTGATTCAGTAACTCAGGATCCCTCAAGCTCATGGCCCCACCACATTCTAGGAACTTGTAATCATTTGCAACAACTCAGCTAAAGGGTAGAAAGAAAACTGAGGTTATTCTTCTTCTGAAAAGTCTTACTTTTACTTACATTCCATTGACAATAACTAGTCACATGACTACACTTAGATGCAAGGGTATCAGGGGAATGTAAAAACTGATGGAATCATTATCTAAGGGATGGCTCTATTCTACAGTAGGTTGAATAGTGGCTATCCAGAAATATCAAGCCCTAATCCCTGAAGCCTGTCAATTTCACTTCATAAAGACAAGGAGACTTTGCACATGCTATTAAAGAAGATTTTGACATGAGGAGATTATCCTGGATTATCTGCTAGACCCTAAAGAGACAGCAGATGGAGATTTGATATGAACAGAAGAGGAGGTGGCAATGTAATCAGGAGAAAGTATTTGGAGTGATGTGACCACAAGCCAAGAAATGCCAGTTGTAAGGGATGGGTCTCAGGGCAGCCCAACACCTTCCCTACCTTCCCGCTCAGAACTCCATGCTCTGTACACGATACACTGGTAGGCTCAGAAATTGCATTGCATAGGAAGAGGTCAGAGCATAGACAGTATGATCTTTTTCCCCCTGTATGGGGCACATGTAAACTTTTCTTGGAACTGCTTAGCTATGCATGTATCAATAGCCCTCAGGTACAACCCTAGCTTTCTTTATCTCAGACTCTACAAGGTGAGGGTAAAGGTCCTTCTACTGCTGCAGGAAGCAGTGTGTAACCAGTGTAGGCTGCAGAATGTATCTGCTAGCCATGAACAACCAACATACGGGAAGGGCTGGATCTACTGTGCTCTCTCACTCTCTCTCTCCCCTCTCGAGCCTGGTGTACACCTTGTCTTTTGTTCCACGACCTCGGATCATGTACTGGTCTTGTCCCTAGGCAGTACTTACATGCCTTTTGACCTTGACTGACTTGGTCACAGTGTATCCAGCAACACAACCTAATAACCTAGTGAAATACTAGATTCCACCAGAAGTTAAAAGAGGCAAAAAAAAGTTTCTCCCCTAGTGCTTTGAGAGCAAATGTAGCCCTGACAACACCTTGATTTCCATTCAGTGAAATTGATTTCAGACTTCTGGCCTCCATACTGTGAGAAAATAAATTACTCTCATTTTAAATCACCAAGTTTGTGGTAATTTGTTATAGCAGCTGCAAGAGACACATACATACTTCCTGCAAGAGGAGAACATATTTGGTTGGACAGCTGGTTATTTATACCACAAAAAATGTTAACCCCTACCTCATAGGATAATGGTAGGATTAAATGAGAATTCATGTAAATAATTTAGAAAGGTAAGAATTCAATTTACAGATATTTTGTCCAATAAAAATGAAGCTCTGAAGTTTAAAATGTAAATATAGGTTGATTTAAATGTAGGTAAGAGTGGCTCATCACACACTTACTTGCTTTCTGATGTATTTTTGTATACAAGAAGAAAGAGTGGAGTTACAGTTCTTTAATTGGCCAATGTTTATGAGAGCCTGTAGCATATGTGTGCACCATCAGTAATGGATGGTAAGGGGTGGGAGTGTTGTGAGAATTGCTGATCTAAATGGAATATGTGCAAATCAGTACAAATTAAGTAAGTCACTGACTGGGAAAATGCTTTATGAGTTTCAAAGTGTCACATTTCATCTTCATCTCTTTTTTCCTCTTTTTCTCTTTCTTCTTTTATTCAACATATTATCACAGATCCCAAGAAGACATATGCAGCTTGGAAGATGGGAGAAATGTATAGTCATTGAGGGAAGGGAGAGCAAGAGATTAAAATTCCCTTCAGTTGCCTCTGTTCTTCATTTGTAATTTTTAAAATAGTAAACCAGAGAATAAATTGATCCTCGGGTGAGGATCTGTATTATGTGTGCATTCTATTTATCTCTTCTTATCTTTTCACTTGTGGACAATCAAGAGTTAGCTAGATTTATTCAAATCATTAAATGTACGGTACTATCAGAAACCTTATAGGAATGTTTACCTAAGTATTTTTTTTTTTTAATCAGTCTAATTTTCTCCTGCATGAGTGATGTATGTACTCACTGATCAGGATTGAAATCTGTGATATTTAACAGGGGGATTTCAAGTCTTATAGCACAACAAAGTTTGGCTCCTCCTTTCTTCTTTCATCTTCAAAAGATCTTCAATTCTATCTAAATATAAATATCTATGTAGTCTACCTAAATAAAGTCTGTCTAAATACAAATACTAGTAGAAAAAAAAATATATGATCCACCTACCAGTAAGTTATGTTTTAGCTAGAGGTAATGAAAATGTTGGCTTATTTTTAAGTTTTATAGGCCCTCTACACCTCACCCATATTTAACAACCAGAAATTTAAACACTCAGCTTACAGTAGTTATCATATTACATGTACAATCTCAGCTGTAATCCTATACTATGAGTCTGTTACTAAGATAAACATTTTAGCTGTGGTATCTCATTTCTTAATTCTCCCAACATGTCAGAGGGATAACTGTTATTAACACTACTGTAGACATGGGAAAACAAATACTCAGAGTGTATAAGTGATTGGTCCAGGATCAGATAGCTGGAAATGTCAGAGTCAATATTTCAATTATTAACTTCCTGATATCAGAGCCCATCCATGTTTTTAACCATAGCAAAGGATGCAAAGCAAGGACAGAGATTCTGGATAATCTATGGTAACCCCTCTCCTTGTTTATTTATAAAAAATGTGGCAGACAGGGGTTATGGTGCCTATCTAATACCATGAACATTTTCACAGAAAGTTCCCAAAGAAGACTTCAGGGGCTAAAAAACTCCACTTATTTTCTAAATTTTTTTCCCCATATAATACCCACTTTAATTCCAGCTCCCAACATAAATCATGTTATAAACAAAAACAAAGAGAAGTGCTGGCACCAATAACACACTCACTCATCTGTAGATAAAAATCTTTCCCAGTAGAACTGTGAATAGCATTGCTGTAGACATAAGTTCTTTGTTTCAAAAATGCATCATTATACAAAAAAAATAAAAACAAATGTAAAACTTAATCTTTATTGGTCCTGATAAAGCCCTCAACTGGTATGTCTCAAGGGATGAGCATATTTTCACTTGGCCACAAATTCACTGCACTGTCACGTTTGTGAAGCCCCTGCCTCAAGGCAATTTGTCCCAAACAATCAAATAGGAATTCTGTTGTTCATAGCTCTTAGTTTTATTATTAGGAAATCTTACAAAAAGAAGAGATCATAATTTGCCCAAACCATCAGTAGTTATGTAAATCTACCTGTAACTTCTTCCCCTAAACAGTGGTTTAATCTGTTCTCATCCACTCATTCATATATAGTAATCATCTAATGCAGATTATAATATAAAAGATTCAATAACTATACTTCAAAGCTTTCACAGTGTATCAGAAAGACAGACCTGGCCTTAAAACCAGGTTTCACTGCTTCCTTCCAGCGTGATCTTGGACAAATTACTTACTCTCCTAGATGTCCAGTTACCTTACTGACTTTGAATAATAAAAGTATTCACTAAGTGGATTCTCTGTGAATGATGATTATTGCAATCCTTATTGGAACTTTCTCAGATAGAAGACTCTGCTAAAGCTGACTAACTTTTCTTTCTCTCAGTTTTCTCATTTGTTAAAATTATCATATTAAGGGGGAAACTAAATGAGTTCATATGTGAAAATGGTGTCTGGTACATAGTGAACACTTATTAAGAGTTATAACTTACTACTATTATTAAAAATTAAAGTTCACATGCATGCATGCATTATTTATATTTACAATAAGGAGTACTTCATGAGGTGAGTAAAAATTTTTTTTTTTTCTTAAAGGAAATTTGAACTGAAGTGTCTGGAAATTTCCAAGGGGTGAGCTTTTCTTCAATATGTCAAGATTATATAAAACTAGAAAAGCCTGTTTGAATGCATATGTGAGTGATCACACAACATGATGGAGTTAACAGCCACAATTCAGAAGCAATTTTTCTTGGGTTTGTGCAATTTATATTCCTTTTTTCCCTTCTTTTCCATCTTGGGGGTTAGTAGGAGACAATCCCTCATGTGGTTCCAGTCAGCCATCAACTCTGAAGTATGAATTTTTTTCCATTTAAGTTTTGAGTTGTTGATAGGCAAAAAAATTTCCCAAACTTTTTCAGCTTGAAAAAGGACTCTTTGGTCACTCTCATAATTGAGAAAAAAGTTGTATAGAATGTGCGCGCATGCACGCGCGCGTGTGTGTGTAAACACTTAACGGAGATTATGTGTATGCTTTTGCTGGTAATTTTTTTGAAAAATTTCACAAAAAGCATACATGATTCCCTTATGCTGTGTCACTGTTTATAAATTAATGTTGTTACATTTGTGTTTGTATATACATGATGAGTTTCTATTTTCATGTATAATTCAAACTTATATGCTCTTTTTTCTTAAGAGTTTTAAGTGAATTTCAGTATAGGTACTTCATATGTCTGCCTTAACTTTCTGCGTAACAAAAATGCCTTGCATATAGAAGAGAACTAATAAATACTTCCTGAAAACCAACTCATGAAGAAGGCTTCTTGGATACATGTTGCTTGAGGTAGTGAGGAAAAGAGGCAGACTGATTTAGTAGACATCTAACTCAAGTCAGGCACCTACCACATCCCTGGTAAAGAATTAAGTGCTCCAGGTAGAGATGATGGATACAAATGTCAGAGTTCAAGCACCTTTTCTGGGTGATAGGGCCAGGTGAGTTTTCATGATTTGCAGGACGAGCCTGACGTCGGAGAGTAGAATGAAGAGGTTTGCTAATATACTATAATCTGTGCTACAAGTCAAAGAATGACCAAAAAGCCAGATAAAAAAGAACAAATATTAGGTAGGAGTTTAAAAAAATATGAGTTATAGGACAAGGTCGATCACTAAGATTTGTCACCTGGCATCAGGTGCTTCACCCTCTTTAAGATGTATGCATCTGTAATGAGGGGTTTATTGTATAGTATCTACCCTGAGCATGAGTTTCCCCTGATCTGTAACAGTAGAAGCTGAAACAATTTAATATGGAAGGACTTTGCTGTTCCGGTTTTCTGGTAGTGTGTCCCAAAATTGTATGGCTAAAAACCACACTTTTTTGGAATGACTGGACTCAGCAGGGCAGTTCTTCTGCTCCGTGTAAAGCTGGCTAGTGGTATGGTTGTCTAGGGGATTGACTGGATTCAAATTACAAGGTGATTTATTCACATGCTTGGAATTTGATGCTCACTGCTGGCTGGGAGCTCAGCTGAAGCTGTCAACCAAAGCATTTTCATCTGGTCTATCCTTATGACTTGTCTTCTCACGGCCTGGGAGCTGGATTCTAAGATGGTGGGTCCAAACATAGGTATTCCAACAGGGAGGAAGTGAAGGCTGCCAGTCACCTTAAAGTCTGGGCATTGAATGACACCATATCACCTCTGCCACATTTTAGAAGTTGAGCAGTCCCAGGCTTGGACATATTCAAGAAGGAGAAGAATAAACTTTAACTCTCACTAGGGAGAGAGACAAAGAAGTTGTGGACATCTTTAAGTCACCTATATTTTGTTTTATGCCTAAAAATTACATATATTCTCTTCAGTTGCAAAATAACTCTCCCTCTTCCAGACCTCTGTTTCATTCTGTAATTTGTAATGTATCCAAGAATAGGATCTTGTCATCTTATTGAGCTCCAGACTTTGGGGATGTGGTGTCTCTCAATGTGAGACCCAATGAACCAAGGAGAACAATCTGACCCCCAGTACTCCACTTTGAGTTGAGGTGAGATAGGGATAGTAGATCCACAGTTCACATTTCCATCTAGTGTTACACTAGTAAATGTTTACCACTCACTCTTCAGGGACACGAGGTGTGTCAAAGTGTAGTGTTTGCTGATTTCTATGGTATAAATATTCCCAATGTGGCCAATTTCAATGTGTCAGCATGCTGTCAACTAACTTGAAAAATTCTTTTCAAGTGTCTTGAATGTACCCCATTCAAGAAAAGTGGGCTAAGAAATAGGAGACATATCAGTGGTTTATAGTAATTCTGAAATCAAGCCGAGTACATGTGGGCAATTATGTTATTAGTGTGGTTCTCCAAGACTCTTGGCTGTACTCTCTAGGCTATTGGTTCTTCCCTTTATATGATCCTTCCCATTCTATAATAAATGTCCTATGTTTGCATCTAATTAGCAACTTCAGCCTTCTTCTTGCATATAAAAAATTTGATATCCAAAAATCCCTCTTCATTTTAAACTGTCTACCTTTAATTTCAAGCTTCTTTAAAGGAAAAAAAAAAAAAACTTTAAAAAATGTGTGTTTACTATGTGTCAATTTATAATTCACTCCATAAACAAAAGTCTACATTAATCCATTATCCAAAAATCTGAACCCAGCAATCATTTTGAGACTGGCCCCTTCTTACCTTGGGTTGGGAGTCAGAATACTGTAGAACAATAATACCATTAAGATTCTTAGAACCCTTCATTTCTAGCATAAACGGTCTAAGATAAGGGACCTTCAAAGTATTAGAAGACTCCTTGCCTGGATGAGATGTGCTGTCTTACAACTTTCTAAGATCCTAAGAAAGAGTCTAAAAGATCAGGGGGACTGCTGGGTGTCAGTAGAGCATGTGACTCTTGATCTCAGGTTCATGAGTTCAAGCCTCACACTTGGCAGGGAGCCTACTTAAAAAAATAAAAATGAAAAATAAAAGATGTAGCCTTGAGACTTTACAGTGAGACCATATAGAGCCCCTGCGTTTGATCTTTGCCTTAAGGCCATTTTTTTCCTCTACTTTGGGAGTCTTTTTCTGGGAGTTACAACGGGGTGGGGGAGAAATCACTTATTTTTGAACACAGCAAGCCCTAGTTCAAAATGCTTCTCTAGATTCTACCTAAAAACTCAATTAATTCCTTATGCAATTCATCTTTTTATATCTGGACATTATCACATGTAGCTGAAAGAAATTAGTGTCCCCTTTAACATTATTTCTACCTCTAAATACTCTCAGCTAAATGCACAAGTTCCTTAAGTATGCGTTCTACTTTATGTTATCTTGGCTGGTAGTGCTGCCAAGTTTTTACCTCTAATGATAGGAATAAACATTTTCTCAGACTCAAATATAAATTTTTTCCCTGCCCTTCCTATCTTCCTTAAGGATTTCCTTGAAGTGCTGTGACATTCTACCCACCACTTAGTTCCAAAACCAGTGCCATATACTCATGTATTTTTGTTTTAAAACAGCATCATGCCTCCAGGTACTAATTTCTGTTTTGGTTATCTGTTTTGGTTATCTGGTTTACTTGGTTACTGAAAATTATTGGCTTAAAACAAGAACCATTTTAGGGGTGTCTGAGTGGCTCAGTCAGTTGAGCATCTGACTTCAGCTCAGGTCATGATCTCATGGTTCATGACTTTTGGAGTTCTGCATCAGGCTCAATGCTGTCAGTGCACAGCCCACTTCAGATCCTAGGTCCCTCTCTCTCTCCATCCCTCCCCAATATGGGCTCTCTCTCTCAAAATTAAATAAAAAACATTTAAAAAACCCAAAACCATTTTATTATCTTTTCTGGTTATTTGGATTGCCTGGGCTCAGCTGAGTGGTTTTGTTTCATGTGATGGTAACTGGAGCTATGGTCATCTGGAAGCTTGATTTGACTAGAATTCTAAAGATGGCCATCTCACATGGCTGGCATTTGATACTGGCTGTTGACCATGAGCTCATTTGGGCTATTGTGGTAATGCATGGTCACTCTCTGTGGCTTGGGCTTCTCCTACCATAACAGCTGGGATGTAGAAGAAAGCATGTCAAGTAAAAGTGTTTTAAAAGGTAAGAAGCAAACATGTCCTGCCCCCTTAAAAGGTAGGCCATCTTCTTCATTCTTGTGGCAAGTGCTCCTGGGGCAAGCGTAGTTACAATGCAAGGGAGAATAAACTCCAATTCTCAAGGGAAGCATGACAAAGAATTTTTGGCCATCTTTAATCCACCAGACAGAGACTTTATCCTGTTTCACAAGACAAAAATATTTCAGGCAACCAGAGAGAATAACTTTGTTTCCACCATTTTGATGAGTTTGCTAACTGTAATTTATTCTTCTTCACTTTTTGATGGTTATACTATCAAAGTGGGAAAATCTCTCATTCTGGAGAGAGATTATATCTAATAAAACTCCCACTTCAGATGACTAGAGAATACTGAGTGTATTCTCTGATCACCCTCCCTACAGTGTCCACATTGGATAAGAACTGCATTCTCCATTATTCACTATTGTCACTCCTACAGCTCGCTCCCTTCATCTGCTCTCAGGAGAGAGTATCTCTGATTCAGAATGACTAGATGATAGAGCTGGCTCAACTATTTTCCAAGTGGCCTTGGGCAAATCAGTAAAGGCTCCTCCATTTTCACATTATGATTTGTTGATAAAAATAAAACAAAATAATGCCCCATTATAATGAGAAAATGAATTGTGTTTCATAAAGTATGTTGCATTTGTGTGAAGGATGACAACTCACCCACTTGGAATCCTTCTGCTGAACCCTCTGGGGGTACAGCTTGTGCTTGCATGGAATGTTGGTCTGGCTGCTTGAAGCCAGCCAGCTGACTGGATCATTGAAAAAGAGGCCTCTGTCCACAGCCACTGTACGCACTACCGCCTTTGGGAAGAAGGCCATACACCAGTGGGGTCCCCATCTGCTTCAGGCAGCCAGCCAGCCAGCTCCAACCTGTCAACCAACCATCTCCTAGCCCAGTTGGTCTCTTTATATTCCACCCCAAACCCCAGTAATTTCAATCTGTTTTTTTGATTGTTTAGATACTTGGCTACAGGATACCAAATCATCAGTTTGACTAATATGATCACTGGATTCACCAGGTGTTCTGGACCTACATAGGCATGTGGTTTGTACAGAGTACTGGGTTTTCTTTCGGGGTCTTTGGGAAGATAACAAAAGATTTCTGTAATATGTGCCATTCTTGCTTAAAAGTATTACCACCACCACAACTCCAGAAACCTGGGAAACAGACTTACTTTTACACACAGAAAGAGGTACTCTACTCCCAAATAAAACACCAACTCTTTGTCCCACATTTTTCTTTCCCTGGCCTAATCACTTTGCTTGAAATTCTCTAAAAATTTACTTTGTAAACTGTAGGCCAAAGCAAAATTCCCAATTTGACCCAAGATGGTATTTCATCATTAGCTATCAATATGGTTGAAGGAATTGATTATTAGCTAAGCAGTGGCTTTCTAGTGGAGTCCTGAAGAAGCAGAACAGAAAACATGTGATGGTATCTTAAAGGGTAGAAAAAAGGAACATGACCAACAGAAGAAAGCACTTAAATTCAAAGAGAGATAAGAACACTAGCCACTGGGTAAAATAGGAAAACACAAGCTAGTGAAGCAAAGGCATTTATTCCAAAGCTGTATGGAAGGACTCTCACTAAGGAGATATAGTACATAGGTGTGAGCTGCTTGACATTACTTGAGAAATCGCAGTGGCTGAATGCACCAGACTGCTCATTGCTAATTTCTGTTTGCTAACATCTATCATACTTTCCTCAGGAAATTTTATTGTAATAGGTTAAAGAAAAAAAAAGCCACAATACTTTGGATCATCCTCCATTAAGAAGTGGAGCTGATTTCCCATCCTTTGAATCTGGGCTGCCCTTGTGACTTGCTTTGACCAACAGAACATGGAGGAAGAGATGGTGTGACACTTAGAAGGCTAGGTTTTAAGAAGTCTTACAGCTTTTACTTCTGTTACTCTTATAACTTGCTATTAGCATGGAAATAAACCCAAGCCAACTGGCTAGAAAATGAGAGGCAAGTGTCCCTGACACTTCCACCTGACAACCAGTCAAGGCCAGGGGACAAAGCTGCCTATCTAACCAGCACTCACCACGGAGGCATGAGTGAACCCAGCCAGGAACAGCAGAAGAACCAATGAGTGAGTCTAGACTAAACTGCCAAAACATAGAAACATGAGCTAATTAAGTGCATGCTGTTTTTAAATTTTTTTTGTTTAATGTTTTATTTATTTCTGAGAGAGAGACAGCATGAGCAGGGGAGGGTCAGAGAGAGAGGGAGACACAGAATCTGAAACAGGCTCCAGGCTCTGAGCTAACCGTCAGCACAGAGCCCAACGCAGAGCTCGAACCCACAAACCGTGAGATCATGACCAGAGCCAAAGTCAGAAGCTTAACCGACTGAGCCACCCAGGTGACCCCAGGCTTTTCTTATTTTGTAAGGGGTCTGTCAAAGGGGGAAATAATAAAGAGGTAAGTTGCCAAGAATAAGGAATGTAACCATCCTTGAGAACACAGTTCTGGGGTGATATTCTTTAACAGAGTGAAGAGAAGACTTGGTATCTTGGTAGAATAAGATNCTGGGCTGAAGTCGGACACCTAACCAACTGAGCCACCCAGGTGCCCCAAGTGCATGCTGTTTTAAGGCACTAAGTTACATAGTAGTTTATTATGTGTCAACTGTTAACTGACTAACACAACAAAAATAAATCTGATTTTGAAGTTTTTAAAAATGTTTTTATTTTATTTTTGAGAGAGAGGGAGACACAGCATGAGCAGAGGAGGGGCAGAGAAGGAGAGAACGAGGGAGACACAGAATCTGAAGCAGGCTCCAGGCTCTGAGCTGTCGCCTGGAGCCTGACGTGGGGCTCAAATTTACAGACCGTGAGATCATGACCTGAGTTGAAGTCAGACGCATAACTGACTGAGCCACCCAGGTGCACCAAATAAATCTGATTTTGAAGTTATTCATAAAACATGGGGTCATTTGACCTTTCTTCCAGGAAACCTATGAACTGTGTTTTCATCTTCTGAGAGGTAGTGAAATGTAGAGGAAACATTGGGTATAGTCCTCCAAATGCTTGATGTACTTACGCTAAGCTCATTATTCACTCAGAGCTCTGGTTTCTTGCCCTCAAAGACAAGAGTCTTTGAAATGAGGATTATAAGGAGGTGATGAATGAATGATGTTATCACCTTGTGCAAGTAATGTTCAGATTTTCAAGCTGTAAAGCAATGTAAAAATAATAATAATGAGATTGCCAGGTGCTGAGGCAATAATGATAACCTAACAATGGTAGTAATTATACAAATAAGAAAATAAGCTTTCATTGCTGAGTATTTTCTATATTTGGGGCAACATAATAAGGATTTCAACAGTACACTCTAATTTTACCAGTATAGTAACAAGGCAATCTTTATTTTGTAGATGAGGAGACTAAGTCTCTGAAAGTCAAAGTGATTTTTCCAGGGTCATAATAATAGGAAATGGAAGAGTTAGGAATTGCATCCAGCTAAGGCTCTCAAAATCCTGTCCTTAACTATTTACTTACTCAACAAATAATAAATGAGTAACTACAATAAGTCAGTTACTCTCCCAAGAGGGGAAACAGTGAGACTCAATGAGTAGTAGTATGTGACCCATTATGCATGTATGAGTGGAGGTGGGCAGACCTTCAGTCGGAGGCCACTGAAACAGACCAATTAGGGGTAATGGTGTATGAACTAGGGCACCAAAACCAGAAACGAAGAACAGGGAGGAGTTTCAAAGATGTTGGGGGTTGGGGGAAAGCCCACCACTGTAGGCTATCAGCAATCTAGTCCTGTGGTTGTTGGGAGCCATTCTGAGCCCACTAGTTGAGAAAACTCCTGGTGAGGTTAAAGCAAGTTTGCACAGTCTCTTGCCAATCAGATGACGACCGATATCCACCCCCACTCAATTATTTCTGCTTGAGCACTGACCCTTAGGGTACCTTGTTGATCAATATCGGGAGTGACTTGTCCCGTTATTCCGGCCCTGGTATGATGACTGCACCTTGTGAACGAACTTATTGTGGGAACTTCTTCTTTTGATTATGGGAACAGACATCGTGTCTCCAGAAGGTCCTGTTTCCCTACATATGAGCTATGAACAGGCTAATGACCCTTACTCATAAAAGATTGACCTTTACATGTACAATTCTGTTTCTACTGTTGCGTTAGTCCAAGATGTTCATACAGCTCAACATGCAAATCAACTAACCAAAAATGTCTCATGCCCTAGCTAGTCAAGAAATCATAAAAGTAGACACAAAGGTAAATGCACTCGAAGAGGCTATTCTATGTATCGGAAATGAGCTAAACTCTTTAAAGGTATGGTTGGCTCTCCGGTGCCATAAAGAATATAACTGGAAAACCAAGTCTTGCCTGGAGACAAAGAGCCTAACTTAGAGAGAAGGAACAGATAAGGGCAGAAGATAAGTTAGTACATACACCTTTGCTAACTGATGGTGTATAGCAGCCCCTTCCCTAAGGCCTACATTGCACAAACACCTTCCCATACCCTGACAGCTGTGATGAGGATGGATAAGAGTATCTACAAACCTATGACTTAATCTTAGCGTTATTAAAATGTGAACACCTTGTTATTTTCTTAGTTACTCAACCTCACTATAATTGGAGCAGTTCTGCAAGAAGACTTCTGTACATTTTCCTGTTTCTGTACATTTTCCAAAAACATCTTCTCACAAAGAGCTATCCATTGTAAAAATTCCATTTCCTGATGCCATGTTAACATTTGACCTATAAATAAAGACACCAAAAACGACAGAAAGGAGATGCCTGCCTGGTGATCAGAAAGGATCTCAGGGCTCTCTCACTCTCTCTCTCTCGCCGACACCGTCCATCCTTCAGGGACCCCTGGACCTGCCGGAGCAGGCCTCCGACATGTGGTCATCCGTGGTAGGTACGATTATCACTCTACAGTGCATGAATCAATGATCTGGGGATTACTGCTGGCTGAAATGGATGAATGATGCAGAGGGTGAGGTTAGAGAGCTATAATGAGAGACAGATGTAGGGAGAGCTCATTGAGAGTCCTCCGAAGCAGGCAAACTGCAGCATGTGATTGGTTTACTCCCGAGGGCTCTCCTGGCTCCCACTGAAGCCATCATGGAGGATTTTGCTTACCTCTGGCCATCTGCTCCAGCCCAGAATATCCTCCCTTTAACCATCCAGAGTCTCAAGATGTTTTTACAAGCAATACAGAAGGAGAACTAGGCAGGAGAAAAAGGAGAGCTAGCTCCTTCTGAGACTGTTCTCAGACTTAGTTCTTTATCGGGGGTCGTGGTGCATTCATGTACTCACAATTAAGAACACTTGGTTCCAGCATGTCAAAAACATTGTTGTTCTGACTGAAGCTCAGGTAAAAGCCTAAAATACCAGTGATCTTGGCTGGCCCTACTAGGTCTTCCTAAGAGCCCTTGTTGGATTGTAGGGGAATGCAGTCAGAAAACCATTGATCCATCAACCTCATTTTTCCTATTGGGGAACTGAAAGCCAGACAGATGAAGTGACTTGTACAAGTCCCCATAGAATTCCAGTGGCATAATGATGCCTAAAATCAAGTCTAGGTCCTCTGTTGCTGTTGCTGTAGTTATTTTCGTAATAAATTCATTCTATCCAGAATTAAAGGCTCTCTGCCTTCTTGTGGTTTCTTGCGCACTGCATTAAGCATGTATTTTTATTCTGGTGTTTTGATATCTGGCACCTCGCTGACCTTGGGTAAACGTCTCCTTTCAGGGTTAGCCAACTGTCTTGTTTGAAAGCCAACAATTCATCTATGACTATGCCTTTCCATATGCAAACTATCTCCATACGCATGTTCTCTATCTGACACACCAAGCCAACATTCCTCTTCCTTAATTATCCTAAGCCCAGGTACCAGATAACTCAGGACAGCCCCTATATCTCAGAACTTGCTGAAATTATTCACACTAGCCAACCCTAAACCTGTGTACCCAGTCTCACCTGTTCTTCCCCATAGAAACCAAAATAAGGGCTTTTGCTCATGTTGTTGGTTTGTTTTTCCCACTGTCTCTACTCTCTGGCCAATCCTGGTGCATCCCCATGTGGCTCTGCATGGCATGGAGTGTCCCTTCTCTTGAGAACTGTAGGTAACAAAATCTTTTCAGTAACTGCCATCTCCTATTCTGTTGGTCTCGCTATACCTGAATAAAAATAAAACCTATCTTTTATTTAGTTAGTTACTTATTTTTAATTTTAGAGAGAGAGAGAGAGAGCACACACAAGCAGGAGAGAGAGGCAGAGGGAGGGAGAGAGAGAGGAGAATCTTAAGCTGGCTCCACAAGCATGGAACCCAACATGGGGCTCAATCCCATGACCCTGGGATCATGATCTGAGCCAAAATCAACAGTTGTATGCTCAACTGACAGAGCCACCCAGGTGCCCCAATAAAACCTAAATTTTTGTAGATGATGCCTCTATGTCTTCTCTTCTTTGTCTTGTATATCTATCCCATCACAGTGCGAGCCCCTAAGAAGAAGGAGAATATTCTATCTTACTTTGTAGCCTCCATCTTCCTGGCACAAAGAAGAAACACTTAATACATATATGCTGAAATCATGCATGTGAATTTGTAAGTGATGATATGAAATTTACTACATAGCAAAAACCAACAGGCAAGATCACTGTTCTCAACGAGCTCACTGTCAAAAGTTACCTAGGAAAAATAAGACATGCATCAGGGCACCTAATATAAAAACTTAGGGTGTATTGCATCAAAATAAAGGCTCCAATAAGATTCATTCACATTTACCAGGAAATAAAATTACCACAAGAAAGTAGACTTTAAGAAGCAGAAGGAGGTGTTAATATGCAAAGAAGAGGATGAGGAATTTCAGTTGGCAAGTATGACATAAATAAAGTCATAAATGTAGAGAAACAATGGAACATTTAATTACTCTGCTTTAAACACTTCAACTTTGTAACATTTCCTTTAGGAAAATATCCAAATGCATTAGTATGACTTAGAAAACTCCCTTCTGCTTTCTTCCTCTGACCTTCCCTTACTCCTCTGAGAGGTTGCTCATGTTCTCCGAGTCCAAACTTCTCCACACCTTCTTCAGCGGCCCTATAGTCCTCATATCTCTCAACAATAAAATTTACAATATTGCATGATAATGTCGAAGCGTCTAGAGTTTTTATTAGATTCCAAGCTCCAGGAAGGGTGTCTGTATGGGAAAGGTACTAGTCTTGCATTATTCATTGCTGTATCGACATCTTTTCCACATAGTGAATATTCAGTAAGTACTGACAGATAAGCTGAAAAAGGAAGAAGGGAGTTTTCCCAATGTGGACTGAGCCAGGATGTTATGGATCAGCTGTGAGGTGATCATATAATCTATCACCCCACCTGTGATACTCTTAAGGCTGAAAGAGGGTACAATTACTAACCCTACTGTGACAATGGGAATCAATCAGGCTCTCCTGGCAAACCAGGGTTTTAAATTACAACTTGTCTCAACTATTTTCTGCATTCAGCCTGTTTAATGCAAAATTCCACAGGAGACAAAAGAGTCAGCCTTAAAGATAACTTTCCAAAGGTCCATTATTGATGCTTCCTCCACTGTATTCATCATTTACTTTGTGAAAGGTTCAGAAGACTTCAACATTGAATAGAAAAAGTTGCCAGAGAGATTATGATAAAGAAAAATTAATAATACTCACATTTTTAGGGTGCCTGGGTGACTCAGTCCATCAGGCCTCTGACTCATAATTTCAGCTCAAGTCATGCTCTCACAGTTCATGGGATCAAGCTCTGCATTGGGCTCTGTGTGGACAGTGTGGAGCCTGCTTGGGAGAGAAAGGCTCTCTCTCTCTCTCTTTTCTCTCTCTCTCACTTTCTCTCTGTCTCCCTCATTTGCTTGCTACCTCTCTAAATAAATAAACATTTAGAATAATAAGAATAAAAATAATTAATACTAAAACATCAGCAAAGCAAAAAGGCAACCTATTGAATGGGAGAAGATATTTGCAAATGATATATCCAATAGGGGGCTACTATCTAAAATATATCAAGAACTCTACAACTCAGCATCAACACACACACGCACGCACACACACACTCCAATTAAAAATTGGCAAAAGACCTAAATAGACATTTTTCCAAAGAAGACAATCAGATGGCCAACAGACACATGAAAACACGTTCAACATCACTCATCATCAGGGAAATGCAAATCAAAATTACAGTGAGACATCCCCTCCTACCTGTGAGAATGGCTAGTACCAAAAAGCCAAGAAATAACAAGTGTTGGTGAGGATGTGGAGAAAAAGGAGCCATCATGCACTGTTGGTGGGAAGATAAATTGATGCAGCCACTCTAGAAAACAGTATAGAGGATCCTTAAAACGTTAAAAACAGAATAACCCTGCAATCCAGCAATCACACTATTATCCCAAAAAATGCAAAAACATTAAATCAAAGGGATACATGCCCTCCTATGTTTAGAGCAGCATTATTTACAATGACCAAGATATGGAAGCAATCCAAGTGTTCATCAATAGATGAACAGATAAAGGAGAAGTGGTATACACACACACACACACACACACACACACACACACACACACGAGGAATATTATTCAGCCATAAAAAAGAATTAAATTTTGCCATTTGTGACAACATGGATGGACTTAGAGGCTATTATGTTAAATAAAATAAATCATACAGAAAAAGACAAATACTAATGATTTCACCTACATGTGGAATCTAAAAAAAAAAACAAATAAACAAAACACCAGAAATATACTCATAAATACAGAGAACAACTTGGTGGTGGCCAGAATAGAGGTGGGTGGGGAGTTGGTAATGGAGATTAAGAAGTTCAAACTTCTAGTTCTAAAATAAGTAGGGTGTGGGAATGAAAGTACAGCATAAGGGAATATAATCAGGAATATTGCAATAACATTGTATGGTGACAGATGGTAACCACACTTAACCATGGTAAGCATTTTGTAATGTATATAATTGTCAGATCATTATGTTGTATACCTCAAACTAATATAACATTGTATGTCAACTATACTTCAATAAAAATACTATATACTTCATTAGTTGTTGACTGATGCATTGTAAAGTACTCCAAACTTTATGGCTTCAAACAAAACACATTTATTATCTCACAGTATCTATAAATCAGAAGTCCAGGTATGAAGTGACTAGATTCCTCACTCAGAATCTCAGCAGAACTCAAGGTATCAACTAAGACTGAGGTTGTCATTTGGGGTTTTCTTTCCTCTTTTAGGCATGCTGAGTGCTGGCGAAATTCCTGTTTGTGGCAACAGGACAGAGGTCCTCGTTTCCTGTTAGCTCTAGACTGAGGACCACTCTCCACACCTAGGACTGTTCCCAGGTCTTTGCCATCTGGCCCCCTCTATAAGTAGCTCACGAGATCGATATCTGATTTCTTCTAGGTCAGCCAAACATCTCTCTCTGGCTTTCATTTCTATAACCAACCGTACACAATTCCCTTCTTTTAAAGAGGTTATCTGATTAGGTCAGGTCCACCCAGGATTACCTTCTTGCCACATAATGACAGGAATGCTGTCATATTCACAGCTTCCATTCACACATATATGGATTATACAAAGATGTGGGTCATCTTAGAATTCTGTTCACCGTATGTGTCATTTTTGGAATAGCTAGGAACACAAGGCAGGCACTATGATAAACACAATGTATACATTAATTTATTTAAAAAACAGCATGATCACTCTATGAGGTAGATGTTTTCTTTTTTTGAGAGAAAGAGAAAGAATGCATGAGTTGGGGAGAGGGATGGGGGAGAAAGAAAAACAGAGACAAAGAGAGGGAGAGGGAGGGGGGAGAGAGAGAGAGAGACAGAGAGAGAGAGAGAGAGGAGAGAGAGATTGAGAATCTTAAGCAGACTCAATGCTCAGCACAGGGCCTGACATGGGGCTCAAACTCATGAACCATGAGATTATGACCTAAACCAAAATCAAGAGTCAGACACTTAACCAACTAAACTACTCAAGTGCCCAAGGTAGGTTTTTCTATCTTTCCTTAAGCCAGAAAAAATGGAACTCTGCGACTACAGTTGATGATGCAGTACCATCTCTATGGTACCATCCTTCATTCTTGATTCAGAATTGAAGCCTTATTTTCCCAACTGCTGGGAGGGGCTCCTAGCTGAGTTCCCCTACAGGAAGTGTCATTGGCCAAAAAGAAGTGCCTCACCCACACCATGTATCACCCCCAGGAGAAGCTTACATCCAGTGGCTGGTATCTACAGGCTATGAAGCACCCTCCTACCAACCCCCATCCCAGCTTCCAGACAGGACAATACTGATATTCCATTCTAACTCAGAAGTTCTCACAGGACTGGCTGGAGTTTTTGTTGAAAACACCCTGCAATTTGACTTTTCTTTCTTCCCAACCCTTCTTCCCTCATCCTTCCTCGATGTTGTTTCCAGCAGCACTCCCAGCAAATCTGATACATGCCAATCTCAGAGCTGGGTCCATTTCAATCTGGTAGAGAGACAAAAAACAAAATCCCAGTTTACAGAGAGAGTAAAAGCTAGACCCAATAATTGAACCCAGGTTCTAAAACTCTATGGCACACTGACTCGAACACCCCTCACTGGTCACTTAGGCATCACAAATGGAGATTTCAGAAAATGAGCATGTCTGTGTCTCCTAAAATCTGAGGTCAATTCTGGCATCATATTATTTGCACAAAGAAGAAATGGAACATTTTTTCACTTTCTTATTGGAGGCAAGATACATAATCAACTTGTATATTTCTTGCAGTATTGTCAATTCAAATAATTTTGAGAGTTGGAGAAGAAATAATAGGTCCTCAAAACCCACTCCCTTTCTAATCTGGAACTGCATTGCTAATGTCACTGCTTGAATGCCTGCATTCATAGAAAAGGAAGCTTTGAGGTTACCATGGACCAAAAGCTGGTCCATGTTCCAAGTCAATGACAGCAGAGTGCCAGGGGCAAATTAGGTGTTCAATAAATATCTGTTAAATACATGAATTATTAAGCATCACTCAAGACTTTCTGAATAGGAATCACCAGTGTAAAGTGTCAAGTATATATTTTAACCAAGTCCTTCCAGATGATTCTGATGCAGATTCAGGTTTCAGCAGCATTACTGGCATCGCTAGATTAATTTATTGTGACAAAATACGTGCATCCCCATTTACCATTTAACCATTTTAATTCAAAAAATTTGTGGTAAAGTACACATAAACTTTTTAACCATTTAAAATGTACACTTCAGTAGAATTAAGTACATTCCCAGTGTCATACAGCCATCATCACTATCGGGTTCCAGAGTTTATGATCACCTCAAAAGGAAAGGTGTACCTATTAAGCAATCATTGCCCATTGCCTCCCTGCTACCCAACTCTGAGTTCTTTATTACACTAACCTACCCAAGTCAGTTCAACTCTTGGTAATGTTTCGATTTCTCGTTTGTCTCCTGAATCTAACTGTATCACACTACACTTACCCATACAGTATGATTTAGAGACTACACATATGATGATTTTTCTCCTCCTGGTCTGTTTCTATTTGTCTAAATCCCCTTTAAATTGTGCAGAACTATCTTCTTCCTGGAGTCTGACATTATACTTCTTTATTTAGCTTTAAATTATTTTAGTTTTGGGAAAGGCTATTTTATATTTCTGATACACATTGAACTTGACAACTAATTTTTCATATGTGCTACTGGTAAGTCTCATTTGCTTATGTGTAAAGATGTTTTAGGAATCTAAATTCAGGTCTTTACATTCATCCTTTTAAATTTGTTTAAAGAACTTTTTGTTTCAACCGAGATATTTTGAGATATGACTTTACAATTTAATTATTAGCTAGATTCAAGGGAGTTTTAACTGTTACCATCAGGTTATATCTTTCGGGGCCTCTGACAAGATTAAAGAATGTATACAATGTGCTGAATTTTATGAGTCTTGGGAAGCCTCAAACAATGCTTTAAGATATCCATCTTCTATTCAATATTTCACAATATTTACTTAGAACCTAACATATGCCAAGCACAGCAACTATATACTCTGCAATACTGTTGCAGATTAGGGAAAATATAGCTCCTTCTTGTTCTTATCAGTGAGAAATGCTGAACTTCTACAATGGCCACCCAAAGATGTCCTTCCTACTACCTATCTTAATTACTGGAACCTGTAATTAGTTGACAAATCACTCCCATAATTATGTTATGTTATATGGCACAGTTAACCTTAAAATAGGGAGATTATCCTGGGCTAGCTAGTTAGGCCCATTGTAATCCTATAAATCCTTAAAAGCAAATACCTTGCTCCTGGTGGTAGAAGAAGAGGAGTCAGAAAGATCTAAAGTGTGATAAAGACTCATTGTGTGGTTGCTGGTTTGAATATAGGAGAGGGACCATGTGAGAAGGCATGTGGGCAACCCTGAGGAGCAGAAAGTGGAGTCTGACTTACAGCCAGCAAGGAATTAGGGACTTCAGTCCAACAAGTTCAAGGAAATGAGTCCTTCCAGCAATGTGAATGAGCTTTGAGGTAGATTCTTCCTCAAAGTCTCCAGATAAAAACGGAGTCCAACCAATACCTTGACATTAGTCTTGTCAGATCTGGAGCAGGAAACCCAGCCAAGCCCACCTGGGCTCTTGACCAACAGAAACTGTGCAATGTTAAATGGTGTTGTTCAAAGCCTCTAAGTTTGTGATTATTTGTTATGCAGCAATAGAAAACTAATACAGTCATGGTTTAGTTAAGAAACAATGCTGGGCTTTCCAAATAGAGGGGATTTAATTTATTTAGTCAAGTAGACAACAAACAAACAAAAACAAATAAAACGGCTAAGATGCCAAAAAAGAGAGTTCAAATCAACCAATCAATTAAAAAAAAAAGAGAGAACAAGTCTTCTGTTTTAAGCCATTGAATTTTGGGTTGGCCCTCCATGCAAAACTGCTGTGGCAAGGGAAAATGACTACAAGTCTCGAGAATCAGACAGCAGGAGACTGAAATGCAGATGGATAAGAAACTCATGCACAATCACCAGGATTAGCTAGCAGCAGAGATGGCATTCAAACTCAGTTCTACCTAACCACAGACTCTGCTCCTGACCACTAATCGCACTAATTACAATAAATCTCGGGTTTTAGCTTCACTTTGGGGAACAGAAGCAGGCGTTGGTGATTGCTTTGAGATTCATCATTCAGATCCCCCTCTTTTTATATGGAATTCATGTCAAAGTGGCTCTTCTTTTCTTAAGAAATGAGATAACACCAGGAGAACCCAGCTCCCATGGAGGAGAAACAAACACAGTCCCAGCAGCTGCCTGACTGAGACCATGTCATCCATCGTCCCCCAAGCTGCTCAAAGACAGTGATGCAGTATTCCAAGCTGCCTCTGAAATAGGCGAGCAGCTGGGCTGGATCATGAAGATGATGATTTAAGGTGGTGTCTGTGCCATTCCATGCTGCCACTCTGCCCCCGGAGGAATTCACACAAGTGAGGAGTAGATGAGCTTTCAAGGGAGGTGGTCAGGCCAGTGGGGTTGAAGCATAGGGAAATTTATGGCAGCATTTCCAAATGACTGCCAGCAAACCAGTTAAGCTTTGAAAGCCTGGAAAGTCTTTTCCCTTGCTCCACTCCATTCACACTGCCACCATCTGAGTTGTGATTCCCAGGACCTCAGGCCTGGGTTATAGCAATGAGAATCCTGCCATTGAGGCTGTAATCTCCTCATTCTTCATTCAATGACTCATAGCCCTTAGCCCCCCTGTATCACCCATCCTAATAAGAGTCATGGTGGAAAAAATACAAGATTAGAAATTAGAGATGTGGGCGTAGATGGGCATGGAGGAGGGCACTTGTGGGGATGAGCACTGGGTGTTAAACGGAAACCAACTTGACAATAAACTATTTGTAAAAAAAAAAAAAAAGAAAAGAAAGAAATCAGAGATGTGGACTTGGATCCCAAATGTTACTGCTTAATCGTTAGTGATATTAAATAACTGGTCACTATTAACATTATTATCATTATTATGGCTAATAAATAGTTAATACATATAGATATTTCACACAACAAGCCTATGAGGTAGGGACCACGAACCCCACTTTATACACAAAGGAACTGCAGCTCAGAGAATGTCAGCAATTTGTCCAAGTTCCTACAGCGACTGAGGGATGCAACGAGCCTTGAACCCAGAACTTGAGGCTTTAGGAACCACTCTACCAAACTGCTTAGATGCTCCACTTTCTAGCTGTTAAGCACTGGGCTATAAATCTAGTTTCTTTTAGACTCATTTTTTTATCTAAAAGAAAATAAAACACGGTAATACTTTTATTAGTTTGGATTCATTTAGCTCCAAGTAATAGAAATCTCAACACATACTGGTTAAGAACAAAAGTGAAAATACTGATTTATGTAACTGACAGTTGCAGACCAGAGACTCAGGTAACATCATCTCACTGTTTTTCTCTGAGTTGGCCTCTGTCTAGGTAGGATCTCTATCCATGGTGTTCATGGCAACTACAGGCCTTCATGGTAATGGGCAGAACATTCCAGTGACAAGAAAGCATCTTTTCCCCAATAGTTTAGATAAGTATCCTGAGATAGGTTGATCCAAAACCAGTACAATGAACCTCAATCACAGTATCACAGAGGACAGACTATGATGATTGGTTGTGACTAGGTTATACTTCAACCCATAGAGAAGTGGATTGATGAACCACCCAAACTACATTGACTCATTATGGACAGTAGATCATTTTCAAAAAAGAAAAAAAAAAAAATCAGCATGTTTCTACTAGAAGTTTAAGGGGCCTGGAATATTGGAAACAGTTACTTATTGTATACTGTTTACAGTATACTAAATATAAGTATACTAATGTATACTTAAAATTATAAATACTATTCTATCCTTACACATCATAATATCCCCAAGAGTAAGTTGAGTGTGTACTATTATCAGAAAACCATGCTACACGTAAAGAAACCATGTCTTAGAGAAGGAAAGGAATTTTCACAGGATCATACAGCTGATAAGTTAGAAAATCAGGAATCTCACTCAAATGTATCAATTATAGACTCTGCGCACTAATTTTAGAACTAGAACATGTCATCGACTTAAGTGGCAACTCTTTTCTTAAATAGCAGCTTCCTGGAACTTAAACCAGTTCTGGTGAGTGTACACGGAATTGTCTTTCTCCAGGCCATACAATAAGGGACTTTGTCCCCACTTACTAGAAATACACCATTCTGGCAGACTTAAAGGTAAGAGTTACCACTGCCATGCTGAATTTTTTTACCTTCTCATGCTTCCTTCCCAAGCTGAATGTGGAGTAATTTGAAAAGGCTCAGGCCAAAAACTCTTGGTCTTCTATTGTCTGTCTTATCAGTTCAGCTGAACAGGGATGATGGCAGCCCAGGAGACTTGCCAATAGACACATTTTGCTTGGTGAGCCTAAGTTCTTGGCTTACAATTTGCTATCTTTATAGGTATGTTGTAAGGAGGCATAAAGAAAATGGAATCTGAACCAGAAAATGGTCACCATGAAGCAGTAGCTGTGTAAGAGGGGCTCTAAAGCAAAATCCAGCTGAGAAATTGCCAGAGACAATTCAAGCACAGAGACAGAAGACAGAGCAATCTGTAAGTGGTAGACTGAAAAGGAATCTCATATGGTCTGTACATCCTTTTTATGTAAACTCCACTGGACTATTCTGTAATCATTTAATACAGTGTTGAAGAAGTATGGTCATTGACACGTGTAGGTGCTCAGATAGAGGAAAATATCTGCAGGTCACAAAGCAATTCATATCTGCTGTCTCCTTTATCCCCAATCACTTCATGGGGTAGGTGCTATTATTCTCCTTTTGAAGATGAGAAGACCGACCTTGGAAATGCTACACAGGCGGTCTGATGGTTTAATCACCTTGCATAGGAGAGCCCAGATGGACTCTCATGGTGCTATGAAGCTCTGTAAACATCCAGAGAAGGATCATGAAAGCCAGGCTCTAAGACAGTAAAACCTGCTGTCTCTGAAAAGGTGATATTGTGAAGGTTTCTTTTCCTTGTTTTCTCTCTCCTTTTCTTATGTGGATTTTTCCATTTTTGTTAAAATGATAGTAATAAACATATCACTATAGTAACCCAAATCAGTATTATAAGTCAAATAAAATGTACTTAATTTCTATTAAGAAATATTAAAGACTTAACCATACACCTAACATATATCACTTTAGTAACTCACAAGTCTTATTATAAATTAAAAAATGACTTAATTTTCATTAAAAAATATTAAACTTTTAAAAACCATATACCTAGCAACTCTCTATGCCCTATGGGTGCAATATGTGGCTAACAGTCTCCTTTCAAAGAGATCAGCATCTTAGGCCAACAAGATATGACCCTTATGTATGAACTCTAAGTAAGTACGAACACGGTGCTATAGGAAACTAGCTGAGGGGGTGATGGCTGAGTGAATTTCCTTGTGTTTGTAACACTGATAATTACTCATATTTGTAGAAAATAGTCTATTATCTCACTCGATTCCGAAAGTAAAATATTTAGGCAAAACATGAAGACCTGATCATTACTGATGGGGACAGCAAGGCTCAAGTGGCTTCCAGGGGTTAGACATCTAATATGAGGTAGAAGGTGTTTTTGAACCCAGGGAGGCTGGCTTTGAAGCCCTATTGCTCTTTTTAATGTAAAATGTCACCTCCTGTGCAACATGTTATGCCTCTGAAAATGTTTCACATATATCTCATTATTTTTACTAAGGCAATTAACTTAACTAGTTTATATTGAGTATTTATTATATACCAAGAAATTCACTGGGTTCTGGGGATGCAAAAGTGAGTAAACCCCACAAAAAATTATATTTAGGGGATTAAACATTGAAAGCATTAAAAAAACCATAACTACAGAGGGAAACATATTAGATAGTTTTTCAATCTTTCATTTAGTTCTTTACAACTCTGTATTTCCATAAATATTAAATTAAGTACATTCTATTTTCTTATAAACACCATAAACTTTTCCCAATCCCCTAGCCTCATTTTGTCTAAATATATTAATAATCTACTTTTATATCTTTTTAATATTCATAGAAGCACAGTCATAGAGTTTGAGATCTGGAAGAGCATGAATAGGAATACAGAGTGGATATGCAAGTATTTTTGTTCAATTAATAAGCAACTGAATGAATGAAGGGAGTAGACGCCTATTCAAAATATGTGAGGAGGGGAGTGAATATATTCTACTGAATTGTGGATAGAAAATATCCTGTCTGAGTACAAATCAGCTACATTCTACCCAGGCCCCCTTGTACTGGAAGGCTTCTAATATCAAGAAAAGAAAATATAGTTAAAACTGGTGACATCTAGGGGTGCCTGGGTGGCTTAGTCGGTTAAGCGTCCGACTTTCGCTTAGGTCATGGTCTCGCGGTTCGTGGGTTTGAGCCCCGCGTTGGGCTCTGTGCTGACTGCCGGCTCAGAGCCTGGAGCCTGTTTCAGATTCTGTGACTCCCTCTCTCTGACCCTCCCCTGCTCACGCTGTCTCTCTCTCTCCTAGAAATAAAAAAAAAAAAACAAAAAAAAAAAAACTGGTGACATCTAAATTTCTTTCCCTATATAATGTTTTTAAAGTTATAAAAGTAACATATGCTGTTTGTTTAGAAAAGATTAAACCAACCAGCACTGTGTAAAAATTTCATGCGACAGTCATTCCTCATCCCATCCTGATTTCATATTCACGTTAATTTTTGAAAATTAGACATCAATGTTTTTCTATATTTCAATTATTATTTTTAAATCATATAATTGAATATATTTCTATCACATAATTATAATCATAGCTATAAATCTTATAAGCAGAAATTGCATCATACTATATTGTACTACAAGTAGCTTGCTTACTTAATCTAAAACAAAACTGATTGTGTTAGTTGTTTTTTCTCATTTACTTTTGTATTGCATTAGTTTTAAATGACGTCATAGTTGACAGTATGGTTCTGCATTCATGCAGATGCAGGTTTGATCCCATACTACCTATGTCATACACAACTGATTTATCCTATGAGTTTCAGTTTCTTCACCAGTCAATAGCAATAATAAATGTACCTTCCTACTAATGTTATAGTGAAGAATGCATAAGGTAGTCTGTATAAAGGGTGTAGCACAGTACTTGGCCTTTAGGAACTATATGCTTGCTCACTCTAATAATTAATATAATCATTTGTATAATAAAATATTCTAGAGTGTGGGTGTATAAGGGTGAATAACATTCTCTCAAAATTAGTGTCTAACCATAACATTTGAATCCAACCTTTTTCTGGAAATTAAAATGATTTTGTAGATTTAATTAGTTAAGATACAGATATACTATATTGGGGAGTACTCTATTTTAATGACTGGTGTTCTTATAAGGACAGGGAAATTTGGAAACAGAGACACAGCAGAGAAAGATAGAGGGAGAACATCAGATGTCAAAGGCAAAGACTTGAGGGATGCATCTGCGAGCCAAGCATTGCCAGCAACCACGAAAAGCTGGATGAGAAAAGTAGGGAGTCTCTGCTAGAGCCTTCAGAGAGAGCATAGCACTGCCAACGCATTGCTCTTGAACTTCTAGCCTCCAGAACTGTGAGCCAATGGATTTCTGTTATATTAAGCCACCCACTTTTGGATAATTTGTTACCAATGCCCTAGGAAACTAACACAATGGACGTATTTTTAAATTGACATATATTTAAAGTATATTGTTGTTACTGTTCTGCATGTTGCTATATTCAATGTTGCAGATATTTCTGTGGATTCTAGAAACATATTTCTTGAGCCAAGGACGTATACATCTAAATTTTTGATACCTACTGACAAACTGCCCTATAAAAGGCTATACAAAATTATGCTCTCATATTGGTATAAGAGAGTACCTTTACTCTAAATTCTCACTAATAATGAATAGTACCAGTTTTTGCATGAGAGCTATGCAATATTTCACCACTTATTATAACTTATCTGTGCCCTACTTTCTCTACCTAGAATATTAAGATAGTAAGAGTATTTACTTTTGAAGTTGTGATAACGTATCAAACACTTAGTACCTGACATGTAAAGAATAGCTTACTAAATGCTATTGATGATGATGATGACAATGGTGATAGTGATGAAGGTGTAGGTGATGATGATAATTGAAGTCTTTAAGAGAATAACCTTCAGCTCAGAAACCAAAGTACCTTTCACTTAAGAATCACTGCAAATTACTGGTGGTCATGAACAATTCCCATTCCAGTTGATCCCAAGTCTATTTATTTTTTACGAAGTTGAAGTTTTCTTGATCTTGGTCAAGCACTAAATGGAGCTTCATGAGAGATATCTCATCTTTCTAGGTTCCTCTGTGACTAGCTGAGCACCTACTTTTTCTTTCTTTCTTCCTTTTTTGAACTTTATTCCTTTCCTCCTTTCTCTCTTCATTTCTTCTACTTTCTTTTCCTTCCTTCCTCCCACCCTCTCTTTTTTTCTCCTTTCAATTCTTTCCAATAATAACTGAGATTCAGAGAGGCAGTGTTGTATTTTGGGTAAATATGCTTCCTCAATGATATACACTGGACATGGAGTTATAAAAAATGATTAACATTAAATCTCAGTGATTAGTAAGCACATTTAATTGGGACAAGTCATTTAATTATGCTGGATGTTATTTTCATTATTCATTCATTTATTTATTTCACAAATATTTCTTTCTTTAATATTTTTATTTATTTCTAGGAGAGAGAGAGAGAGAGAGAGAGCGTGAGCAGGGGAGGGTCAGAGAGAGAGGGAGACACAGACTCTGAAATAGGCTCCAGGCTCTGAGCTGGCAGTCAGCACAGAGCCCGACGCGGGGCTCGAACCCACTAACCGCAAGATCATGACCTAAGCAAAAGTCGGACGGTTAACTGACTAGGCCACCCAGGCACCCCTATTTCACAAATATTTCTTGAAAAACCTCCAATGCACGATAGGTGAAGACACAATAGTGAATAAGAGGGATGTAGCAATTGCTCCCATAGGACTTTAATTTTATTGCAAGAGAGATATTAAAATACAAAATTCAATGATTTCTTTATAGTTGTGATAAATCTACTAGGGAAGTAAAAAAATGCAACAGGGATATTTATCTCAGGCTAAAAAGGAAATGACATTGAATCTGACATTTGGCATATGACTTAGACTGATCCAGGAAAAATGGTAGAAAAGGAGACGTAGTAGGCTGAGGGAACAAAACATCAAAGGCTTGAGGCTGGGAGTACAGCCTGTAACTGAGAATATGAAAGGCCTATGTAGTTGGAGGACAGAGAAGGTAGTAAGTGAAATGCAGATGGTTGGGTAGGCAGGGGGTGGAGTGTACACAGTTAACAAGTAGAATATGTAATAATCTAACTGCAGTGTGAAAAATAAAGAATTACATATTCATGGCATGCCACGGTTTTGTGAGTGACTCTATGAATCTGCTATAATGGACTAATAGCAACATCATCTAAAGTCATACTAAAAGTTGGTTATGCTTCTAGAATTTCTCATGGTAATTATAGACAGGAGTGAGAGGTGATGGAAGCAGGGAAACCATTAAGAAAACCCTTGAAATGGTTGAGGGATGAAGTAATACAAATTTAGAGTAGATATCCCCATTGATCATGGAAAGGAATAGATGAGTCATGTATGAGAGATATTAAGGAATGATTGACTTTTATAATTCAAAACGTCAGACCATGTAGCTCCTACATGATGATGAAGTCCACTCACTCTCTGACTGGTGGGGGCATCCTGTGAATAAAGGTTCTGAAGCTATGACTTTGCAAAAGGAAGTGTGTCCTGACCAATTAGTGATGGGTACCATGGGCGCAGGAAAGAGGAGTGGCAGCAAGGACTCCCCAAACATGCTCGGCTTGCCAAACATTTGTTTTTCAGGCTAATAACTGAGACCAAAGAGACCCAGTGAATTTTGAGATTTCCGTCTTCAAAATTTATACTAAAGCTGTGACTAGTGTTCTTGTTTCCTTCCTATTCCATATGGTCCCTTTATAGAATTAGCTTTGCTGGACTACAATGATCCAAAAGCAATCATTCCCCTCATGCATCCTTCTATCACTCTATTCCGAGATGTATGAATCAGATGAACTGCTACCTTATAGCAGAGCTGAAACTCGCAAAGTAATGTGACATGCTTTATCTGAAATAACTATAAAATACTTACCAAATAATAACTTAAAAATTTTAATGTTTTATTTATTTCTGAGAGAGAGACAGACAGACAGACAGCGTGAGCAAGAGAGGGTCAGAGAGAGAGAGGGAGATACAGAATCTCAAACAGGCTCCAGGCTCTGAGCTAGCCATCAGCACAGAGCCCAAAACGGGGCTAGGACCCACGAACCCTGAGATCATGACCTGAGCTGAAGGTGGACTCTTAACTGACTGAGCCACCCAGGCGCCCCCCAAATAATAACTTTGTATGATATTCTGAACAGATTCTCGACTTAGGTATTATTTCTTATATAAGTAAGCATTAACTATTATTATTAAGCATTGTTTTATACTGAATTTATTAAAGGCCCCAGTTTTCACCAGCTTGTTTCCACTGGCACTAGAAGGCTTTAATAAGAAGGGAGGAATACTTAGGTTGAGACTGCTTTCTCTGAGAAGTATAGACCAAGATTGGGACGATGTAGAGGAAGGGACTGGAAGAGCAGAAATAATGTACAGGGAAAATTATGAGAGTGGTATTAGAAAAAAAGATGTGTATGTATTAGAGACATATTTTGGTGACAGAATAAAGATGCATTGTATAATTGGACCAACTTTAGCTTTTTCTAAGAGTGCCTTTTCAGGCATTCATATTTCTTCCCCTTGCGGGTGAAATTTTGATAATAATGCCTAATTCACATAACAGAAGAGTATGTGGAAATAACTGGCTATAGTAGAGACCACAGAATGGTTTTCTGTCAAATAACTTCACTAGAATTATGGGCTTTATTTTCTAGAAAACAGTTCTCAGCCCCAAGCTCACCTTTTTCTTTTCCTCCAATAAAGGCCTAGTACTATCTTTCCCTGCAATCCTTTTGTTTTGTAATAAATCCACATGGAGTCTCAATTGAGAGCAAGCAATATAAGGGAGGTAGAAATGAAGTTGATCAGAATTTCTGATAGACACACCACATAACGCCAATTCGCCCAGGACAACCTTATTTTAATCTGTTAGAATCATTATTAATCTCTCCCCCCTTCAGTCGCAAAGTGTGGATAATAAGTTATATGACCACTTTGCCCTTCGAACTTTGATAACTCTCCATGTTCTCGTCCTGTTTTGATGTTTCTCTGTGTTGCTCATTTTGACTATACACTTCAGTCTCACTGTATTAAATTCCTCTACTCTTTTACATCTTCCTTTCACTCGAGTTTTCTTTTTCATTATTCCCTTCACATCTTCCTCCTTCCCAAGAGCTATCCACATTGCTTGTTCTTCATTCCCTCTTAATCTCTTTTCTTCCTTCCCCAACCCTTGTCTCTCTCTTTGCAGCTTCATTTCTATCTCCTCCTCCATGACTCTCTTACCTACTTCTTATTTCTGTCTCTGCCCTAGCTCCACTATTTCTATCTGTAGCACATATGGTAGACTCTGGGAGAATCATTCCAATGAGGGGACCAATTTCTCAGTTTACCCTAGGTTTCCAGATATGGACCCAGGGACAGGTGGATTCATACAAGGATGAGTAATGACAAGGAAATGAGGAATTTGTAACAGCTTGCTAGTGACAAAGGAAAGTTTAAAATAGGATTTGAAAAACAGGAGTGGCCCAAACCCAGAATAGATGGCCTCAAAGCACTGATGATTTAAAATTTTCATTTTATTTGCCAAAGGGTTGGGATGAGGTTACTCAGACTTCACCAAAGGCTCACCCTCCTTCCAGAGTCTAATCATGGAGCAGCAGCATCATAAAAATAGAAGTAGTTCATGCATCCACTTGTCATCCCTTAGGATGCAGCTAATCAGAATATCCCTGAGTGATAGTCAGAGAGCAGAGACATTAAAGGAAATTTGCTGGTGCCACACATCAAGTTTAGGGTTAAGAGACAGAACAGGATGGGTTCTAAGACCTGTGGTGAAACATACGACTCAAAGGGGTGTGTGTTTCCCTAAAATATAAACACATATGACTCTAAACTCTATATTTTGACCTTGGAGTCAAGAAGGCAGGCTGGGCTTCCTATCAGTAGGACATAAAGACTTGGCTTCTGACTCAGGCGACTTTCAGTTTTCCCAGAGAGAAGAGAAGGGACCACCCAATGAGACTTAGGTGAGATTAGGTAGCTCAGACATGAACCAGGATTTTCCATGTTCTGTGTTCCATGTTCCGTGATACCTCATTGCCTTATCTGGAATAAAGAACGACAGGCAAATGTTGACTGAGGCTCAAATAATACTATATTTCAAGAAGACCTCAAGGACCTGGATGCATATTTCCCACACTTTCACGTCCAACCGAATTACTTATGATTTCTGTTAATGCAAATTCTGAGTCAGGAGGTATGGAACAGACCTTGCATTTCTAACAAACTCCCAGGAGCTGTCGATACTATTTATCTAGAGATCCCATTTTGATCAGGAGGACCTCAAATCGTTCCATCCTTTTATGGATGTGAAGAGGGCCTTAAGAAAAAGGAGGACTTGTCTAGGATCACCGTGTGCACTGCTGACAAAGTGCTGGACCGAACTGACAGAGGAGGTGGGTGTTAGTTTGTTTTTACTGTTTGTTCTACTATTCTTGCTGGCGCTATCTCTGGAGTCAGACACGTTCAGGTACAAACACCAGTCTACCACATACAGCAGCTTTTTAACTTCTCAACCTGTTCATCCATGAAATGGAATAAATAATCCCCCTACCTCACCGAGTTTTTATAGGAAGTAAATGAGTATATGTGTGTGTGTGTGTGTGTGTGTGTGTGTGTGTGTGTGTGTATGCCAGAGTGACTGGCACCGTATCTGGCACATAGTGTGTATTTTTATTTTCACAAAATATTTTTCTTTTCTTCTTTTCTTTTTTTTTCTATATTCCGGTGAAACCAAAGAAGAAGAAAATTGCCAAGAAAAAAAGAAGAAGGAAGAGGAGGACAAGGAGAGGAAGAAGAAGAAGGGGGAGGAGGAGAAGAAGGTATAGAAAAAGAGGAAGAGGAAAAAAGAAAGAAAGGGAGGGAGGGAGGAAGAAAACAGCACAATAGAAGCTACTAAAGGGAAGACAAAGGTAATGTTCACAGAAAATGTACTCTTCTTTTCAAGCATTTGATAACCCAGTGTAACCACATTTCCAAATTACAAGCTTCTGGTGCTGAAGAGGTTACAACACACAGCTATGAAAATGAGCTGTGCATGTGTCAAGCTGCCACCGTTCACATCAGTTACCACAAAAGTACATATTCACCACATCTTTCTGGCATGTAGTAGTCAAGTATGTGGAGTAAGAGGAACCTTTTTCCCTGACTTGCACAAACATCCCTTGGGACTAGCACTGATGCTGCCTTTAAGAACCTTCTAGGTATAATCACAGGGGCTCATACAACTTTATAAGCATCTTGCCTAATCCTCCTCTCTCTCTGCTCCTTATTTATCCTCATAGACACAGTTAAAATTGTTTCTAAGACTCCTATTAGTCAAATGGCTATCCTGTCTTCTTCACAAGTCAAGGAAAAGTTTAACTCTTTCACCTCAACCACTCACCTCACTTTCTCCCACTCAATTCTCAAAAACTCCTCAACCATGATTGCCTATGGGATCAGTCTCACTTCACAAGAAGGCCAACCCATAAGGAAAATGTTAAAGGTGTCACCTGACTTCCCATGATGCCAAAAGATCTATAACTACATCCACTATAGCATATGTTACACAGAAATTATACATAAATAATAAAGGAAGGTTGACTTTTTTCACAGAGGTTATTAGGAAACATGGATGATGTTGGAAGACTTGAGGACCCAGCAATACCAGCATCTGCCGTAAGGTACAGAAAGGCCTCCCTATATGGTATCCATAGTGTTAAAAACAAGTCAGCAGAGGGACACCTGGGTGGCTCAGTCAGGTAAACATCAGACTTTGGCTCCTGTCATGATCTCCCGGCTCGTGGGTTTGAGCCCCTCATCCGGCTCTGCGCTGCGAGCTCAGACCCTGGAGCCTGCTTCAGTTTCTATGTCTCCCTCTCTCTCTGCCTCCATCCCCCGACTTGTGCTCTGTCTCTCAAAAATACACATTAAAATTTTTTTAAAAAACAACAACAACAAGTCAACAGCCCCAAAATACAGTTGCCTACGTTAAGCCCATATCACCAAACCAAGGTTTAACGTAATTACAATTTTGGCTCTCCCAGATATAAAATCATAAACCAGTCAATCAGGAATTGCCTGATTAGCACTAGTTAGTTCAGCCATTTTCCTGATAGAATCCTGCCGTTCCTTAAAAGAAAATAACTGCAATAACCAACCTGCATTTTTGTTTGCCTACTGTAACTTTCCTTATTCCCACTGCCTTCTGCCTATAAAAGTCTTCCATTTTGTGCAGCTGTTGGGTGCTCTTTTCTATCCACTAGATTGGATGTGGCCCAATCAAATCAATATTTGCTCAAATAAATTCTTAACACTTTTAATATGCCTCAGTTTATCTTTTAACAATATAATGTGTAACATAAGATTTTATTAATTCAATATGCTTTTGCTCCAAATACCAATCAAGAACTCTAATAAACTGGATGCTCTAAGTGTCATTTTGCATCAGTCAGACACAATTTTGTGTTCTCTACCATAGCTAGTTCTTTCCACACAGTCTTCCATGAAGTCTCACAACAACATCATGAGTTAGGCATTATTAACATTTTATCGCTGATGCAACAGTATCTCAGAGAGATAAAGCATCTTGCTTAAGATCACCAGCACAGAAGTTGGACAGCCAGGATCTTAAACCAGATTCCTAGGTATCTTCCTTCTTTTATTTTTATTCTTTTTTTTTTTTGCCAGATTAGGGCACCCTAGAGATTTTAACAGACTCATCTGAGTCCAAATGGGTGGGTCACAGATGTTCCAACTTCTTCCCCACAGTCCATGCCACCTGGCACCACCTGGCCCCACGATCCATTGCCAGGTGGAAAGGCCACCTCATCCCATGACAATCAGAGCCTAGAATGAAAGCAGTGAAGTAGGCAGCTGCCCTTTCCTGTGTTCTGTTTTCATTGCAATTGCTGCTGAGATAATCAGATGTTTGTTCCAAGTGATAATTTCTTGTTTGCTTATTCTGTCCATTTGATGCCCAAGCTAGGCTATGGCTGGCGAGATGAGAATTCAGCAGGGTACCTGGTGACATCTGAGAGTGGGGAGGCAAAACTGGCACTGAGAGGTATGCTCACAGCCAGCAATGAGCAGCAGGTAAGGTTCACATTTTTCTAATATTCAAAAGAGGGAGGAAAGTCCCAGATCTCAGGTATTTACTCTGAAAATTTCAAGTTCTATGATCAAGACTAGAAAGATCAACAGTTGTAGACTCAGAAAACTTGAAGGTGCCTCTTGTAGTCCCTTACCTTCTCTTGTTCTCTTCTGCATCTGTAAAATGGAAAGCTAATGAACAATTATGCTGTGATTATTAAACTAGAAAATGTATTTATCTGCTTAAAAAATATTTATTGAGTGTTTCTCTGTTTCAGGCACTGGGCAAGTTGTAGCAAAGACAATGGAGAATAAGACAAACATGGTGGCTACTCACATAGATGGCACAGTTTTGTGAATATCACAGGTAGTGAACAATGACTACTTTAATGTGATAGTATAGAATACTATAAAATTCTCCTTGAAATTCTTTCCTCTCCTTGCTTCTAGGAGGCATGATCATTTCATTTCCCCTTTACTTATTAACTTCTTTTCTTTTCTAACAAAAAAGGCCTTTATAATGGCCTAAAACATCCTATAAGATCTGACCTCTCTTACCTCTCACCTTACCTCTTATTACTCTCTTCTTCACTGGATCCACTCTGGGCACATAATCAAATTCTACTAAGCATGTTTCTCTGCCTCAGGTTCAATGTGTCTGCTTGTCCTCTGCCAAAAATGCTAGGAATCTGCATAGCGTCATCTTTGTCCTCCCTCAGGCCTCTGATAGAATTTCATTTCTCTAACATGTCCTTCCCCAACCAGACTGTTTAAAAATGTAACCCTCTTCCCACAATTGCCACCCATCCCTTGCATTATTTTTATCCAACTCAATGACTACCACCTAACATATTTTATGTAACATAATAGATAATAACATAAGTCACCAATAACCATAGATGCATACTCTATGCATGCAAAATTTTTCACTGGTTTCCATTCACTGATATATCTCCAAATACTAGTAAAAGGCCTGTTATATAGTGTTTGATAAAATATATCAAATGCAGATATGAATGAATGAATGGTGTTTAATAGGAGTACAAACATTTGTCTAGGATTGTTAGGGATCTAATGTGTGTGTGTGTGTGTGTGTGTGTGTGTGTGTGTGTGTGTGTGTGTTTTAGGTGTAAAAAAAAGTTAAATGGCTTCTACAGTGTTTTAGTAACCTATTACTATTAGTAGAGTTAGTAGGTTGCTGTGGTATCTTTTTTAAGTAAGTAAATTGAATCAATTTCCTGCCAACTGCACCTCTCTTTTCCTCAGTTATGGTATCAATCATGTGTGTGACAAAATGAATTTCCTCCAATAAATAAATTACCTTTCTCTTTCCTCTATATGTTATGTACAATCAAATGTGGCTCTCAAACATATTTGACAATTCAACTAAAATATGTCATGTTCTAACAGTGATCATAAAAGCTAGGGGAAGTTTATTAACATTTGCATATATTGTAGATTTTCTCATGTACATTTTGAAAAATATATGTTATGCATTTTATGACTCAGAAAATCCACACAACAGAGGTTAATCTTGTTTTGCATCCATCTCATTCATTCCAAGGACAGTTCCAAAACACAATACCTACATTCAATAAGCTGCACAATGCCCTTGTGAACTGGGCACAGATCTGAACATTACTGTGCAAGGAAAGATAGCAGTTTGTTGTGGATACCAAATGGCCAAGTTGGGAGTGAAACTGAGGTCCAAAATTGTCATAGAAGCATAATTTTATACCTCCTGGAAATTCTATTTTCATTTTCAAACATGTACAAATGAGTTGGAGGAATGATGGGTTATCCTTTGTGATATATGTTTCTGTCTCACTATTATGCCTTTTACTCTGGCCTAGAACACCAATCTGGTTTGCTTTCCCAATAAAGAAACAGTGTGACCTGGTATGAGGACATCAGTAATGGAGAAAGGATGAATAGATTTCAGGTAAGTTTGTTTTACAGCCAAAATCTGCTAAAGAACCCACTTTAAGCCTCTAGAATATAGAGGCATCCAAAATTTGTCTACAAATATAGGCATCCAAAAGGAGGAAAATAGACAGAAATCAAAGGATCAGTTAAACTTTAAGTAGAAACATCACTTGGAATACATAGCCCTTTGGTTTTCAAAGATTTGTGTTGGAATCTCACTCACTGGACTTGCAAGTGATCATAGACAATTCTGTTTCCTGATCTGCAGAGTTGAGATAGCAAAACTGGGTTTAAATTTCTGGTTAAAGCTGGGAAGCTTTTATCAAAAAAATAAATAAATTCATATGACGTTAGAATCCAAAATGTAAAATGAATATCCATAAGTTAGTAGTGATACAAATAAATGATTCAATCGATTAATGGGGCGGGGGAGAGAGAAGACTTTCAGGTAGAAGTTCTAATGAGTTATGTAGACTGTCCACCTTCTTAGCTCTATACTCGTTAAGTATGGACTGTGCATGGTGACTTTCTTTTGAAAGAATACAGTTTGCAAAGGGTTAAAACTATAACTTTACAGTGCAGAAACCTGACAAAGCCGACCTCAGTCAGTTGATCAAGGTCAACATTAATAGTGATAGGTCATGATGATAATACATGCCTTTGATATATGATGATGAAAATGGCCCTTTACTTCTGTGGTCTTGCTCCCCAAAACCCATAACCCCAGGCTCATCATGAGAAAAAACATAAATCCAAATTGAAAAACACTCTACAAAAGAATCAATCATTACTCCTCAAAACACTCAAAGTTATTATCTCAGCTTAGGCTGCCGTAACATAAAATATCATAAAATTGGTAGCTTAAACAACATAACATTATTTTCTAACTGCTCTAGACGCTACCTACCAGTAGCCTCTAGATATACCAGTATGGTTGAGTTCTGGTGAGACACTTTTTCGTTTGCAGATGACCACCTTCTCACTGTATCCTCACATGGTAGAGAATGAGAGAAAACAAACTCTCTGGTGTCTCTTCTTTTAAGGACACTAGACACATCATGAGAGCCCCACCCTCATCACCTCATCTAAACCTGATTTACCTCCCAAAGGCTCCATCTCCAAATACCATAGCATTGGACTTTAGGGCTTCAACATATCAAATTTGGGAGATAAAATACAGTTAATAGCAGTCACCAAAAAGAAGAAAAAGTTGATAAAGTATTATAGCCAATAAGAGCCTAAGGAGATAACAATGACTAAAGGTATTGTAGTCCCCTGGCTGGGATCCCAAGAGAGAAAGGAAATTAGGTAAAAACTAAGGAAATCTAATCAAAGTATGGACAGTAGTTAATAATAATGTACAAATATCAGTTCATTAATTAAAACAAATGTACCATACTAATGTAAAAATGTTAATAATAGGTGATACTGGCTATGGGGTATATGGGGGTTCTACGAAAGATCTTCAAAATTTTTCTGTAAATCTTAAACCATTCTTAAAAATAAAGTTTATTTTTTAAAGTGCAAATTAAAAGGTCATTTTAAAAGCCCACACCAGGATTTACTAGTTAACTCCAGATAGTTTTTCTCATTACAAACTATAATCCCTTTTAAACATCCTGTCTAATCTGTCTGCTTTGAGACCACTAGGTGGCAAAGGTCTCTACAGGTTAATTAAGTTGTTGTTGCGTATGTTTTTTTTAAGCATTTGCATTTGTGTGGTATGCACTCTATTTATTTTTTTATTCTTCTTGGCCATTTCACCCTTTGCCCCCCATTTTACCATCACAAAGTGCTGGTTAAATGGGAAAAGTCCAATTGGCCCTTTCTGTAGCCTTTATTATTAGGTAGACCTGGTGTTGTATAATCTTTATCATTGTGCAGACATCAGCTAATTAATCTGTGTAGTATCCTTCTGACATGACTATTCACTTTTTTTATAGTGTGAAAAACTAACAGCTAAATGACTTCCCAACCCTTCTCAGTAAGTTCATTAGGATGTTAACTACATTCTTAATCCAAAAGTTTCTAACATGGACAAAAGAGGATGCTGGACTTGAAGCGAATCTTAAAAAATATTTTATGCCATCCCCTTTGGGATTTACAATTTATCCCTCAACATATTTGATGGGACATTCCACACTTTCTTGGATTATCCCCAATGTTGCAGAACTCATAAGTGGCTTATAAGGTAGCTCAAGAGAAAGGCCATTAGAAGTTATATATACGTATAGAAATAGAGCTTAGTGCCACTGTCATTATTGCTGTTCTTGGAAAGCACTTCTTGTAGTGACTTGAAATCTGCTTCCCTATGACTTCAGCTCTTTGGATCCAATTGTGTTCTTCAGAGCAATATGAAGTAAATCTACTTTGGAGGTAGCTAGGCCAGGAGCTGTGAAAAAACAATGGTCTATAAAGAAGATAGTCAGACCCTAACTCCACTTCTGGAGCAATCAAAAGACAAAGAAAGATAATTTACAAAAATCAGGGAACTTAAACCACTGATTGAAGAGCCACACCAGGAAATATTAATACAAAATAATCAATGCTCAAACATATGCCTCAGAATATCTGAATTTCAAGACATTCTTTGTTGTTGTGCGCATGACATCAATGGAACAAAGGTGGTCTGCCTATCTATCAATGGCAGAATGGTTGAATAGGTTATATATTTTCACGGAATATCTCAGGAACATATACTTAAAACAAGTAACAGTGACTTCTTTGCCTCCCTCTAGAGAAGGGAAATAAGTCACGAAAGGTAGATGGAGAATCTTTTGAGTTTCAGTGTAAGATGCTTTGTTCTCATTGGGTTATTTTATGCTTTTGAATATATAAATATATATATATGGCATTTAATATATATATTAAAACTGGTTAATTAATTTAAAATTTGGGGTTTACATATTATAAAGATAATAGGTAGATGTTTGGAGAAGTACACAAAATTTTGAAGAAAAAATCTTCTGCATTATTGCATGATTCAAAATCCTGGTTGTTGGTCATATTTTGATAATTTCCATCTAATTTCTTTGGACATGTTTTAAGAGACTGAAGTCATGTTAAATATACTAATTTTATACTAATTTATTAGCTTCACATCCACTTTATGTGCATTCAATATTTTTTCATTTTATTACAAAATCATTATATTTTAATGAGTATCTGATACTTCAGAAGATTGGGTCACAAAGAAATTAATATTTTATCCTTTATAGAGTTGGCTCCATAATGCTTTATCTGTGTTTAGTTTTATATCCTTAGTGTGGATTTCCAGAAATGGAGCTCCAGAGTCAAAAATTTTCAGCATTTTTAAATGGTTAATACATTTATAAAATTGATGACATTTGTTTATAACAAAGGTCCTATGTGTATTTCTTTACACAAGATGCTCAAGATTGAACCCTCTCTAGTAAAGCAGTAATATTTTATTGGAATTTACTGACCATTTGCCAACCATTTCTATAAGCTTGGGGGTGGGGAGAGGAGAAGAGAGAGAATGTGCAAACTTTTATGTGCATATTTCTCTGGTGTTTTCTGAATATGTACAAATGCTTTTGATCTAATTCAAGATACGGATATCTGATGGAAACCAAATCTCTCAGAAAAAAATATGTATGTATGATGATATGTGGAAAACTTTTAAGACTATGAAATTTTAAGAAATAGTAAACTGTTTAAGATAAGGTTTTTAAAAAGCAAGCTGGTATAGTTTTAAACAGAATTATCTTTGGGAAACTTTTAAGATTTACATATTCTATTTACTACAACATGGAAAATAAATCTTATTAAGAATGGTACATACTTACCTTATTGTGACTTAATAGTTATAGCTTAGAAATTTTATATTTTTTAAAGAAAGCTGAAAATGCATTAATTATCATAAAGGATTTTAGGTATCTTCAGGCACGTAAAGGGAAAAACTGACCCACAATTTCACACACTATTTATTTACATATAACACTGAATTTTGTATATTCATCTACAAACTAGGGAAAAATAGCATCTTTCTCAATGGATATTTTAAGTATGGAAAGTGATATTTCAATTAAAGAGTATAGCACCTTATTCAACACATAACACAGATTTAATCATCTTCCAGCCATATCTTCTTTTTCTAAATAAAATCCTAAAACATTTAACTATGGCTGTTTGCTGTCCTTATATTTTCTCTTCTTATGGGAAAGTGTAACCATGGTCCTCTTCATTTCTTCTTTGACATGTCTTCCATGCCCTTCACTTTAATGACAACCCTGTAGACATATTTTAGCTTATCAACTTGTCCATCACTCTTTTCATTTCTTTGTTATTTGCCACAATATTCTTAAAAACTGAAATGTCCTCAGTATCGTGAAATTATCACATCATTTTTCCAAAACTATTTCTATTTCTCCTCTTCAGTGTTATTAACCTGAAAACATAATCTATGAGAGTGACTTATATAGCACCTAAGTACAGTTCTCTCTTTTATAAAATTTGCTTTGCCAACTGTCAGGGCACACAGATGTCTGAATTCTTTATTGTACTTCTTGCCATGATTTGTCCATCTCTTTCATAAAAAGCTTTCAATCAGTTTAGCAGCCATCCTCATGTAAAGATTCATTATAACCATAATTTCAACCAGCCAGCACACCTTCTCATCCATCCACAATCTCATCTGGTACTGCATTGTTGAGTTCTCCTTGGACCTATTAAACATTTCCTTGGTTTTATCAGAACTAATGGCTTTCACACTAACTGTATTTGATCATCTTCTGGATAAATAATATTACCTCCCACTATAAATATTACCAATTTATTCTCTACTCCCCTGAGTCTTTTTATTAATGGAAAAATAGAGATTAAAGATGAGAGCAAGTTTCACTGCTGTGCTTCTCTTTATGAGATTCTGGTGAGTCCTCTAAATGGACAAGATATATCAGAATATCACCATATCCTATTGTTGGCTTTCCCACTGGAAGCAGGTGGCATTAGCAGATAGTGTTTATTATTTAAACTCTTGCCTGGGCTTCACTGTATGTAAACTTTGTCCATAAAAACAGACCACACTGAGGGAAGAAAAAATGTAAAACCTGCTGTGTCTTGTGCTTAAGATTTTGGTTGGAAATGGTATGATTTGCTTTTTAAACATGTCTGCAGGTATCCTAATGATCTAAGACAGCCATGATTTGATGTCCTGTTTGCTGAAATTCTTTCTGGAAGAGGGTAGTCAAAGGAATCAGAGAATGTCTCCCCCTTTTAAAAACTCTACAGGGACTTAATCCCCTTGATTGTCCACACTGAAATATCAACAGTAACAAAAAAGATCTAATGAAGGATTAGATAGATTCACAGAAAACACAATATCCCCCAAAAATAATAAAAAAAATAAAAACAAATAATAACAACTTGTATTTGTGGTCAGAGAAGTGATACTGTCTAAAATATCTGAGTATTTATCACATTTATTAGGAAATATAGAAGGAGTAGAACCCTTGAATGATCTCTTTTTTTCTTGTGCCCTAAACTTTCTATAGCAAAGTCATTCAAAGGATCTAAGTCCTTCAAGGTCTTGCCCAGCTTTGGTGTTTTTAAGACAAAATAAGATTTTTTTTCCAGTGACAAATATCTGTTCACTAATAATAAAGTTCAGGTAGGTTCCCTGGTATAGTGTACTATTTAAAGAGTTTTGATATAGCCTATTTACTGCCCATTTATCTCACCTTCAACACAAACTAAAAACCAACACTAATAATTATCATTTCACAAATAAAAGAAAAACAGATTTAAATGAGTTTTTCAATAAGTAAATTAACCAAGGAGACAGAATTAAGATCTGTCACTTAACTCCTAGCCTTATGTTCATTTTATACTCTGCTGGTATGTATTTGAAGTCTTTAGTTCTACATTCTGTCGGTTTAAAAACACAGTGGCAAGTCTACCTTCATGACCATCTTCCATTAAATTTCCAAAGAAAATACTCATTAAATGTGCCTAATGTTCAAGTAATGACTATCAACTGGAATTTTATTAGAGACCTTCAAAATTATTGAGTGGTTTTTGTGGAGACACCTTTGTTATTCTTACATAGTGGCAATTTTTACATTAAACTTATGATTTCCATTGATTCCTTATAAATTTAGAAGTCAAACTGAAACCATAACATTCAATACCCTAAAGCTTTACAGTAAGATTTCGGGTCTTTTCCTTGAGAAAATAACATATCTAGTAGTTAACTCACTTCAGACACCACAGTTTTCTGCTTCTATGCTCCAATTTTCCCCATAGCTGCATCCTCTTAGTCTTCATTCTTAAACCCTACTCCTAACTTTTCTGGGTCTTTGCATCTATATTTGTCTATTGACATAGTCTGGTTAGATAACCTTTATAGAATTTAAGTTAATGCCTATCACTGTAACACACAAATCCAAAACATATGATTATGTGTCAAATATTATAGAAACTCATTTCTTACACAAATAAACTCAACAATTGATGTTTCTAATTATTGAGCAGCACAGCAATGCAGTATCTTTCCATGTTGTGCTTCTATCATTGTCTATCATGCCTTCCACAGATATCTTGCTTATGCGCATGAAAGCAACATGGAGATTCATCCTTAGGAGAGTTTTATGGACTCAGTCTGGAGTAGCACACATCAATTCTGCTCAGGTTCCACTGGCTAGTACTCAGTGACACGGGCACAAATAATGCAAGAAATGCTCGGAAATGTGTGCTCAGAAAGAAGAAATGTTTTGGTAAAGTGCTGGTGTTCTGTCATAGTATTTGCAAAGTTCTATCTCACGTCTCATATTATGTAACTGTCAGATATGTATGGCTGCATAAAGTATTCAATAAGGTATAAGGCTTTATTTTAGATATCTACAAGACAATATTTTTTTAATTTTCTTTACTATTTCTCTTTTCTTCTTTTACTGTCCCTTAGATAGATCTCTCACATTTGGAATTACACAGTGTAGTCTAAAACAGAATTCTTTGACCTGAATCAATTTCTCTTCCTGTATCCAGCCAGTCTGGTTCTATTATCACCCTCCTAGCTTCTATTTTTTGGTTGTTCTGTAGCTGATACACCTTTGCGGATTCTCATAATTTATTCTTAAACCAATTTCCTTTAGATTCTATGGATTTTAATTTTATAACTTTTCCTTCAGGCAGTTTCTAACTCATCCAATTTTTTTTTTCTTAAAGTTCATCGAGCCAGCAGCACCTGATATAATCTCCAGTGAAGATGTCAAACTTAATTATATAACCATCACCGTGCCTTAGCATTGCAACCTTTTTTAATGCTGCTGACGACACCAGTGTTTTACCCAAGACAGAGTCAAGAATAGCTCCTTGTCTTATAAGCTTTAGTGTGAACTCTTCCAAGAACCAATTGTTTATGGCACTGTGGAATTAGTTCCACAAACTATGCCCCAATGTGACATTCATCATATCCATTTTATTGCAGCCCAATGTTTTCTCAACATTTTGAATTTGCCATTGCTTCTCTTTTGTTCCTTTGTCACATGGATCGTGATTTAGTGGAATAATTCAACTGGGTTAGAATTCAAGCTCTGTCACTTATAGGTTGTGTGACCTTCAAGATGTCATTTAACATTTATTAGACCCAGTTTTCTTATTTGCAAAAAAAAAAAAAATGATTATACCTGCTCAATAATGCTATTTTGAATATTATATGAGGTAACACATGCAAAAAGCTCAGCACACTTCCTGAAACACAAACGTTGAATGATTTTTTTTTCTTTCCTCTTCTTGGTTGAAAGGGCCCATAAAACCAAATTCATAGGTTCAATTTCTGTATGCCCTATGGCAGTACACCAAAATTAGATGTATCAATGAAACTGGATTGAGATATTCTAATATATGGTTAGGTTTTAAAAGATAAAAACTGAGAGAGAAGTAAACCACCAGAGTCCATTAAATACAGAGACCAAACTGAGGGTTGCTGGAGGTGTGGTGGGTGGGGGGGATAGGCTAAATGAATGACGGGCATTTAGGAGGGCACTTGTTGGGATAAGCACTGGGTGTTATACCTAAATGATGAATCACTAAATTCTACTCCTGAAACCAGTACTACACTGTATGTTAACCACTTGAATTTAAATACACAAATTTAAAAAAAGGATCCTAAGGAATAATTTAGTATAACCTCTTACTTACAACTATTTGCAGGGACCTTTTCTATGAACTGTAGGGAACACAAAGGTAAGTCTAAAAGTTTATTCTCACAATGAGTTTATAATTTAGAAGGGAGAACTGGATGCTAAACAATGATTTTAAGAGGGAGTGCTTACTTCTGATTAGTGAACGAATAGCAAGTAGGGCTTCTTGGAGGAGATTACATTTGATCTGAGCCTTGATGAATCAGTAGGTTAGCAGGTGTATATGGGAAATATCTGTATGCACAGGATGTTTAACTAATGTTTAATTCAAATGGAATTATTTGTATCTTAAATTGTTTACTCTCATGTGACAGGAGAAATCTTCAACATTTCCTCTATTCTTTACTAGAAATTCCATTTTAGGATATAAAGAATAGAGATCTGCCATCCTTATTAAAATTTAACAATCACGGTCTCAAAATCAATACTTGCACAGCTCAGATAAGCCTTTTCCTGAAGGAGATCTCACCCAAGAAAGTAGATCTCCTTCCTTGTTACAGCAGTATTTGGTCATAGCTATACACGCTATCTTTATGTATCTGTCCCCCCCACTAGCTTATGAATTCACATATTTATTGTCTTCTATGAGCCAGATATTCCTACAGGAACAAAAAGACAGAGGTCCCTTCCCTCATGAGAAGCACATTCTAATGTGGGAAGACAGGAAATATAACCTAGGAAATAAAAAAGATAAGGGGGTAAAGGTAAAGGTAGTAAGAATGCTTTCATGGAGATGACACTCTGGAGTTTTAAACAAGGGACACAGAGTAGGTATCCTTGAGAGGTAAGAAAATTACCCTTACTAATATCAGTGGAATGAGAGTTTTGGGCAATGAGGACAAGTGCAGATACCCTAAGCTATGACTTCCTGGTGTGTTGCTGAACAGCTAAAAGGACAGACATCCTAGAGGGAAAAAAAATGAGCAAGGATAAACATAGTGGGAAGTTATAAAATGTTATCTTGAGCACTAATATGGTGATGATGGTGGAAAGAACAAATAGGGACTTACAGATGATTATATGGAGTTTGGCTTTTCTAGTGAGTGAAGTGTGGAACCAATATAGTACTTGTAGAATGAATGACACACGACTTACACCTTAAAAAATTATTCTTAAATTGTAGTGAGATTTGATTGACTGGGAGTAGCAAGTATAGCAAGCAAAGGCAGTAACCCAGGCGAGAGATGGTGGAGATGCAGACCAGGATGGTAGAATGGATTTGGGACATATCATGATGGTAGAGCCCATATTAGCAGTGATGTATTTATTGAATGTGGCAGTGTAAAGAAAGAATGATCAATTCAAGAAAAGAGACACTACCGACTTACACAGGAAAATCTGTGAGGATAACAGATTTGGGGGGAAAGATTAGTTAAGTTTTGGACTGGTTGGTTTGAAATGTCAATTCTACATTTATATGGACATATTGAGTAGGCAGATGAATAGATACATGGTTCTGAGGTCAGGAGAAAAGTCCAAAATAATAAATTTAAATTTGAACATCTTCAGCACCAACATAGTATTTTAATCCAGGTGACTACATGAGATCACCAAGAATGTGGTATTGGTAAAGACAAGAATGTCAAGAACTAAGCTGTCAGACACTCTAACATTAAGAAGTAGGGAAGGAGAAGAACCAGCAAAAGAAATTATGGAGTAGCAGCCAGTGAAAAAGGAGGAAAATCAGCAGAAAGATACAGAAAGACAAGTGACAAGAAGGATCAAAAGAGATAAACTGAGGGGCGTCTGGGTGGCTCAGATGGTTGAGTGTCCGACTTCGGCTCAGGTCATGATCTCACGATTCGTGGGTTCGAGCCCCACGTCGGGCTCTGTGCTGACAGCTAGCTCAAAGCCTGGAGCCTGCTTCAGATTCTGTATCTCCCTCTCTCTGTGACCCTCCCCTGCTCACACTGTCTCTCTCTCTCTCTCTCAGAAATAATTTTTTAAAAAATGTTTTAATAAAAAGAGATAAACTGAGTAAAAACCTATAAAAGGAAAAAATAGGTCCCTCTCTCTCTGACCCTCCCCTGCTCACACTGTCTCTCTCTCTCTCTCTCCCCTAGAAATAAATAAAACATTAAAAAAAAAAAAAGGGGTGCGCCTGGGTGGCTTAGTCGGCTAAGCGTCCGACTTTCGCTTAGGTCATGATCTCGCGGATCGTGGGTTCGAGCCCCGCGTCGGGCTCTATGCTGACTGCCAGCTCGGAGCCTGGAGCCTGTTTCAGTCTGTGACTCCCTCTCTCTCTGACCTGCTCACGCTGTCTCTCTCTCTCTCTCCTAGAAATAAATAAAACATAAAAAAAAAATTTAAAAATAGGCACTGACCAATGGCTTTAGCAACATTGAGGTCATTGGTGAGTTGACAAAAGAGCTTAATAAAATGAAGAAGGTGAGGACCACACTGGAATAAAATTAACAGCAGATAGGAGGAAAGGAATCAAAGACCTCAAGTAGACAACAAGTATAAATAACTTTTTTGAGTATATTTTATCCTACAGGGAACACAGAAATAGGGCATAAATTGTGTCTTGTTCATCTTCACTTTCACAGAATTTACACAGCAACTAGAACAATGTAGTCACTAACAAAATGGTTTTGAATGAATGAATAAAGAAAACAGACCATGTGAACTAAATTCAACTCATTTAGCTCGAGGAGAAAAAAGTGCTTGGTTAATGCTTCTTCCTCAGCACCCACACTCATTCAGGTGCCCCATGCTGTAAATTCTATCTTTAAAATAAGCTACTTTGATTCTCTGACACATTCTTGTTTAGATTCTCATTGAATGTCAAGTATCTTGTACAACTGCCTCCTAACTGAGCTCCCTGTGTCCTTTGTTTTATCCTTTAGTTTGACTTTAGTTTGCCAGATGAATTTTTCCTGAATCAGGACATTCTTCTCTTGCAATGTTTCCACATTACCTGAAGAATAAATTCATATGTCTTGTTTCCATCCAATGTTCCAGCCAAATAAAGCAATACTTTTTTCTCTGTCACAAAAATATTCTATAATTTCTCAACAATGCATTTTAACACATTCTGTTACTGCTTTTCTGCTCTTTTTAAAATCTAATTATTTGTAAGTAATTTGTTATAATGATTTTCCTACACAAAGTCTCTCCTAAGTCCACAAAGTTTCAAAACTCCCAAACTCCCATAGAATTCTTTCTGAATTTTTCTTGTGATCTTCCTTGTTATTTTATAGTATATATTATAGACACTTGTATATTTTACTCATCCATCCTCCGTTCATGTCCAAATATAAATAAAACATAGCTATCTCACTGTTGTTTTTTTTTTTCTAAAAAATAAGAGAGGTTTACAACTTAGGTTGGTTATAAACACCAAAGAATCCAGCTTCTCACTTTCTTACTATCTTTTCAAGTCTCCTTTTTTTAACCCACAAAAATCAGACTATAATAACAGAAAAAATTAAAATTAATCTCTAGAATTATTATATGCTCTGAGATAGTAATTTAGCAATATTAATTACTCTTCCTATTAATGTACTACTAATTACTCTGACTGGATGCTGGATACTCTTCTAAGTTCTTCAACCTCTAGTGATCCTCACCTCCTGATATTCATGCACTTCTGTAGTCCCCTCCCATATCGAACAGGGCTGACCTTGTAACCAGTAGGATAGCGCAGAAATCATGGTGTTGACATCTGAGATGAGGTTTTTAAAAGTCATTGGGGATTTTGCCTTGATCTCCTTTGGATCATTCAGTCAGGGGGAGGCCAAGCTGCTGTATTGAGGGGATATTCAAGCAGCCTAGAAAGAGGGCTATGTGGTATGAAGTTTTCCATATGTCTATGAGGTCATTCTGCCAGCGGCCATTACCAATTTGCTAAGCACATGAGGAAGCCACCGTGGAAGCAAATTCTTCAGCCTCAGTAAAGGTTTCCACTGACAGCTGTTCCAGCCACCACTTTGACTGCAACCTCATGAGCAATTCCACAACAGAAATACCCAGCTAACATAAAAAAAAAAAAAAAAAAAGATTTCTTATGTTTATATAGAAACTGATAGATACTAAGCATTACCTATTGCTTTAAGCTATTGTGTTTGGGGGTGATTTGTTACACCATGATACATAACTAATTCACCTGCTACTGCTTTTTTTTTTAATTTTTTTAATGTTTTTATTTATTTCTAGGAGAGAGAGAGAGAGACAGCATGAGCAGGGGAGGGTCAGAAAGAGAGGGAGACACAGATTCTGAAATAGGCTCCAGGCTCTGAGCTGGCAGTCAGCACAGAGCCCACGCGGGGCTCAAACCCACGAACCGCGAGATCATGACCTAAGCGAAAGTCAGACGCTTAACCGACTAAGCCACCCAGGCGCCCCATTCACCTGCTATTCCTCTAGCTCACTCTGTGATGTTTGGGTAGATAATAACACAACCTTAATCTTCCACACAAAGGAAATGATTGGAACAGAGCATAACCATGGGCCTTTATATGTTAATCACTCTGTAATTTTACTTGTCTTACCTTGCCATACATCAGGGAAAATGATTCAGCACTTCCTGAGAACAGTCTGTTGGCGACTATTCATTTATGCTGTGGTGGTCTTTTGCTATATCCTCCTTGGTCTTTAATGCTGTTTTTGAAATATTGCCCAATCCATCCATAAACCCACCCATAGGATGTTATATGAGGATGGCATAATGCTAACTCTTTTAAGCTACAGTGGAAGCAAATGTTTCTAATTTATGCTGCCTTTTATTCATTGCATCATTTTGATTTCAATGCACCATCTTGACCATATCAACATGTTTTTGCTACTAGGATTGAAAACAAAACATAAACGTTTCATTTCTTCTCTTGGGCAACTAAAGGGGAATGTTCATGGCTCCAGGCCATGATATGAATGGAAGAATTTATGATTGACTTGTAGAAGAAAGGATTTAATATATAAGGAAGCACTGTGTTTAAAAGTATAGAGATCTAGATGCTGTTCTCTACTGTTACTAGTAAGATCTGTGGCTAGTTTTTCTGTTTTTTTTTTTTTTTTTAAGCCAACAACTAAGTGTTGGAATAGCTTGTTCTAGTCTGCCACTCACATGGAGTAATTGGGAATATACTGAGTTCTAAAGTAATTGATAATATGACAGAGTCTAGTGGTAACAGGATCTTTAGTAACACATAGCTCATAGACTGTAGTCCATAGTCATAGGAATAATGTAAGATCTACATCTAAATCAATTCAAAAGGAAAGGAAGAGAATAAAAATGTATAAACACCAACTTTATAGTAACTCCCTGTATCTCTTCTCAACCCAACACAAATATTATATACTTTTTGTGTCAGAGAGTAAGAAAAGTAAAACATAAAGGAAATATTATCAGCATAAATATTGTAAATATGCACTTAAATTTCAAATATTTTTCCCTATAAGGACCTTATCCGATTTGTCCTATGTACTTCCTGGGTATATGAAGTCTGCCTGTAACCACGAAGGGATATGCACTTAATTAAACAGCCATATCTAGCGCCAATGGGCTAGGTGATATTTTTTTCCAAAGTCAAATAGATTGTACATGTCTGTTACTGGAAGAAAGGAAGACTACTGTCACTGAAATATAGCTTGTAAATATAGAAGAAACAAGCTAATTGTAATATTCCTTACTATTGAATGGTACAAAGCTGAGATACTGCTTAAAATTCCACCAGCTATGACTTCTGACTTCAGATACTAAAGATAAAAGTTCTCTCTCAATGCCAGTAAAGCCTTTCACTGTAGGAGATTTTAAAAGTTCCATCCATTAGCATTTGGACCTTGGAATGGATTCAAGAACCTGGTTGCCTTTAAGTTGTTGTTTTATATTAGAAAAGCCAAAGAAACTGTTTCATATTTCTGAGCTACGGGAGACTATTTTGTCAACAGAATAGGTAAGGATAGATGATATAAGGTTCTTTCCAACTCTGACAGACTAGGACTCTTATCTTTTATATTATGTACTTATTTACTTGCTTACTTACTTACTTACTTACTGAAGTATAGTTGACACCCAATGTTACATTAGTTTCAGGTGTACAACACAGAGATTCCACAAGTCTATACATTATGCTATGTTCTCCACAAGTGTAGCTACCATCTGTCACCATATAACACTATTATAGTATCATTGACTATGTTCCCCATGCTGTACTGTTCATGTCCACAATTTATTCATTCCATAGCTGGAAGCCTGTACTCCCAATCTCTTTCTTGCCCAATATCCCACCCCCTTCTCCTCCAGCAACCACCAGTTTGCTCACTGTATGTATGTGTCTGAATTTTTAAGCTCTATTTTTATCCCAAACTAATATTATAGTAAATAAGAACATTCCTGTTATTTGTCATAGTAAAATCCATTAGCAACTTAGCTACAAATACTGAAAATATGTGTAACTATACATGTCATCAACTCACAATGATCTAGACATATCTTTAAAAAATATATAAAAAGTACTGTGGGTTCAAGAGCAGTTGGATTAGAACACTGGTTATTAGTAGAATCAATACAGAACTTAGATTGCATGATAAAAAGGTAATTTATGACTAGAATAAACAAAATTACCTAAGAACATATTTGGGTTAGGAATTCACAATTCTTTCTAGAGTTACTATGAGAAGAAGAATTCTTTGGCCACTTTAATTCATAAAGAAAAAAAAGTGGCACCTTGTATTAGCCACATCTGCCACAGGATTGAGCAGTGATCAGATCTAGAGATGAGCCAAGAAAAAAAATGTGGGAATGGATGAGCTCCTTGAGATACAATGTTTTCCTTTTGCAGATAAAGTGGTAAAGAACCAGCAAAAGTATCTGAATTATGCTTAAAGTCATGTAACAATTTAATCTCAAAACTACTTCTAGAATTCAAGTCAGTTTGATTCCCCACTGCATTCAGTATGCTTTCTGCTTTATGCCTCCATTTCCAATTAAGAAGGTGAACAAGAAAATGACAGGTACAGAATGGTGTAACTTATATTCTGGTTTACTATTGTGAGGTCAACTTTTATCCTTAGCCCACATACTAACTGCAAAATAACCTTAGCTGGAAAGGATTAAAGGAAAACACCATAAAAGAAAGAATAGGTATACGTGTGTCTGGTTTTAGGAAAGGAAAGCACTTTCTAAGTAAAATGCCATGGAATAAATTACAAAGAAAAATGATATATCTAACTACATGTGAATTTTTATATGCCACTTATCAAAAATAATGTAAATAAATTTAAAGGGAAATCAGGAAAAAAATACACTAACCTTGATCAGTAAGCTCATGATATTCTTAACAAAGAAGAGAAAAAGAAACAAACAAAACTTCAGTCCAGGGGCACCTAGGTGGCTCAGTCGGTTAAGGATATGACTTCGGCCCAGGTCATGATCTCATGGTTAGTGGGTTTGAGCCCGGCATCAGGCTCTGTGCTGACAGCTAGCTCAGAGCCTGGAGCCTGTCTTCATATTCTGTATCTCCCTCTCTCTTTGACCCTCCCCTGCTCAGGCTGCCTCTCTCTCTCTCTCTCAGAAATAAATAAAACACTAAAAAAAATTCAAAAACCAACTTCATTCCAAAATACAGAACATAATAGAAAAAAATGGGCAAGCATTTCAATAAACCAAACTCAAATGGCACAGACCATGAAAATATTCTAAGTGTCATAAGAAAATAAATGCATTAAAGTAAATAAGGTATGTTACCATCTTTTTCTATCAGAGGTGCAAATATTTAAAAATCGCCATAGTCAGTGAAGCTGAAGGAGAATCAGAATTATTGCAGCGTGTGTATGATATATTGTTCTAAATATTCAGTGCCCCTCTCCACCAGTTCTATCTCTGTAGGGCCCATGGCTGTGCCCTTCATAGGGAAGAGTAGCTTTCTCAGCTTATTATACTGGGCTGGAACATGTGACTTGCCCCAGCCAATGGCATGTGAGCAGAAGTGGCAGGCACTATATCAGAGCAGCAGCATTAAGAAGTATCGTGTGATCGTAGCATTACCCTTTCCCCTCTGTTTGGGAACAGCAGGTCCCATATAAAGCTGCTGCTTCAGTCTGAATTCCAGAATGAAGGAGACACATTGATGAGAGCCCAAACTGATCTAGTCAGTACATACTTGGAGCAAGAAATAAGTCTTGGTTTTTGAACCCACTGAAATGTTGATGTGGTTTTTACTGCAGCAGAACATAGCAAATGCTAATAAATAGACTGGGAGTATAAGCAGCACAACATTTATTAAAAATATTTTAGCAATATATATCAAGAGCCTCAAAATTGATATTACTGACTTATAAGTTCCCTTCCATGACTGTGAGCCAAGAGGTTTATTACAATATAACCTTTGATGCTGACAAGTGGAAGTAAGCCAAATGTCCAAAATTAGGAGAACACTTAAATAAATTATGATAAATACATACTCTGAAATGTTATAGAGCCATTTAAAAGGTATTTACAAGGAATATTTAATGGCATAAAAAAACAGTCTCTATATAATATGAGGTGACAAAACAGTGCACCAATTTGAAATGCAAAATGATGCCAAATTTGTAATATATACAAATGTATAAGAAAAATATTTGAAGGGAAATATATCAAAAAATTTATGAGTGCTTATCACTTGATGGGTGAGAGAAAGGGTTGTTTTATTTTCTTCTTTATATATATCCCTATATTTTTTAAACCACTAAGAATAAAGGTATTCACTTTGTACAGTCAGAAAATATATATACTTAAACACACACACACACACACACACACACACACACACACACACACCAGATTGTCCTCATTTTACAAATGAAGCAATGGGATCACAGAGAGATTGAGTATGTCCTGGAGAAGCCAGAATTAGAACCTAGTTTTACCTATGCTTTTAACACATACACATTTATTGCTTTAACATCAAATTGTCTTGTGAAGCCTGGGTGGTTCAGTTGACTAAGCATACGAGTCTTGATTTTGACTCAGGTCAAGATCTCATTGTTCGCAATATCAGATTGAGCCCCATGCTGTCAACACAGAGCCTGATTCTCTCTCTCTCTCTCTCTCTCTCTCTCCCTGTCTCTCTCTCTCCTTCCCCACCCCTACTCATGTGCTCCCTCTTGCTCACTCTCTCTAAAAATAAATACACTTAAAAAAAAACCATTATACTTTGTTGACTGCTATGTTTCTGCTCAAATATCTTTATCATGCAGATGACAATCTAATATCCATTAACCTACTTACAAGCTTATAACAAAATTTTCCAAAACCAGAACAGACACATAGACTTTATTTTATAATTCAGATTTTTAACACTCATTCATTCATTCAAAAACCATTTATTTAGCAATCTCAGGTTCTAAGGACTATGCTAAGCACAGGTGATTCAAAGTAATAAAGAGCTAAATGGACCATCTCCTTACTGAGCTGAATTCAGCCATGTAGATATAGTACATTAGTTCTTCTTCTTCATACTACCTTGTAATTGTAAGTATCTCTTTATTCCTCCCCCCAAAACATCACTCCAATCATCAGAATGGTTTCTGCATTATAAATACCTAGTAAATTCATTTGTGTATGTTTACTTCTTGTTTGACTTTAAGTAACCAAAGTAACCTGGTGAAATGCTAGTACTATATAAAGTATAGGATGCCAATTACCTAAGCATAGACAGGAAATGAATCCTGAATTTTTCCATATAATTTTATATAGATTCATTAATTCTCCTTCATCTTGCCCCATGGTTGGACTTTATTATCTTTTCAAGATTTACTTTATAAACAATGCTTTAATGAACATACTTCTACACCTACTTATGTGCTGCTATGGAAAAACAGCTGATTGATGAACAACTGTTATTCTTGTATATGTTTTCTTTTGAGAATGCTTTTCCTAATGTGTATATAACAAACTCATCTTCCATCTTGAGAGAATCCCTCAGACACTCTTTCTCTCTGAAGACATTTTCTACCCATTCGTCTTGTGGCATTCATATCTCAATGCAACTATTAGCTCCTAGGGCTGCCATAACAAAATACCACAGACTGGTTGATTTAAACAGTAGAAATTTATTTTCTCAGACTTCTGGAGATTGGAAGTCCAAGTCAGGATGTCAGCAAGTTTGATTTCTTTGGTGGCTTCTTTTCCTTGGTTTGTAAATAGCCACCTTCTCTCTGTGTCGTAACATGGTTGACCCTCAGTCTTTGTTTTCTGTGTCCTAATCTCCTCTTCTTAAAAGGACAACAGTCGGGGGAGAGGCAGGGAGGTAAACCATGAGAGACTCTTGAATGCTGAGAACAAACTGAGGGCTGCGGAGGGGTAGGGAAGAGGGGAAAGGGGCTGATGGGCATGGAGGAGGGTACTTGTTGGGATGAGCACTGGGTGTTATGTGTAAACCAACCTGACAATAAAGTGTGTGTGTGTGTGTGTGTGTGTGTGTGTGTGTGTGTGTAAATATATACTTTATATATTTATATATATATAAAAGGACAGCAGTCGTTATAGATTAGTCTACCCATATGACCTCACTGCACCTCTTTAAAACTCCTATCTCCAAATACAGTTCCATTTGAGTACTGGAGGTTAGACTTCAGCATATTAGTTTTGAGAGCACATAATTCAGTGCATAACAGTGCCACTGGTTTGCTTGTCTGCCTTCCTCTCTATCTGAACTCGTTTAATGGGAAAGTCACTTCAAGGGCTAGTACCTCACACATGGTAGGTATTCAACAAATGTTGGCTGAATCAATTAGACTATGACTGTTACAGAGCACAGACCAAAAGCACAGAGACCAGAGGGAGAACAAGAAGGAATGCACATTTTGTTTTGCGGGTGGTTTCATGTGACACGGACTGAACTTTGAGTAAAGGGTAGATGACTGCCCACAGAACATAGACTCCTCACCTCGAAAATAGGGTAGCTTACCCAAAATCGTGGAGGCTGATATGATTAGACAGATTAATGGAATGGTGGGGAAAATCAAGGTTTATTGAACTGGTGGGGACAAAGAAATTATCTAATCTGTGGGGATACTTCCATCATCTCCACATGGTGACTTAGCTTCCCCTTGAACATATCTCAGCCTGAAAGCATACTGGTTCCAGTTGTAAACGGAATTATTTCAGATACTGGCATGGAACTTACCAATTTTCCCTCATTCAAATATCTGAATGACTTTGACTATGCCTGCGCACTGTATATAGTATCATAAAATTTGATGTATTCTAAAAAATTGACTCGTCTTTCACACAGTGCATTTAAAATGAAACTTGACATTACTACCACAACTTTTTGAAACACAGCATCTATTGCCTCAAATAGAAGGTACCATTATAAATTCATAACAGTAAGTACTATTATTAATATACACATATACACATGCTTCTCAAATCAAGCCTTTTACCACAAGTGCTAGGTGAACCACAGTTTTGGAAAATTTATTAGAATAGACCTCTCTGAGAGAAGTTTAAATTAGTCCCTTTCCACTTGGCTATTTTAACAAATGCAACATATTCAAGTTATCTGAAGGAGGAAATCTTGGTTCAGTATGGAGGCAGAGAAGGGAGAGTGTCAGGGACAAATATTTGGAAGCGAATCAATCAGTGGAACAACTTTCCCTGGAATTCTGCCTCTGTGCAACAGCCATGAGAAAGAACATCACTGCAGTGGCAACAGTAAAAGGTCAGCCCCTTTACTCAGAAACAGGCTCCTCTTACTTTGTGCTTTAATTTAAACTCAAAAAATAATAGAACTCTATTTTAAGTGATTAAATGCAGATTAAACATTTCCCCTACAATCTGATTTCATTTGGAAATTTGCTCAGCAAATCCTTTCTCCATAAAGAGTAGAAAGGGAAATTTTTAACCAGCTCCAGTTTGAATGAGGACTTGAAAAGCTTTTGCCTAAAAGACTCCTGGAATTCCGCGTCTTAGCGAATTTCAATTTGCTTTGTGACCTTGAACAATCATTTAACTTCACTGAACTTTAGTTTCCAAACCTGTGAAACAACAGGTCTAGAACAACGGTTCTCAGGGCTGTGATCCCTGGAGCAATAGCATCACCATCAGCAGGGGAGCTGCAAGAAATGCACATTCTCAGGCTCCATCCCAGACAACTGCATCAGAAACTCTAGGGTGGGGTGCAGCCATCTGTGTTTAAGGAACCTTCCAGGTGATTCTGCTGCTAAAGTTGGAGAGTCTCTGGGTTAGAGGATCTGAAGACTCCCTCAGCCCTGCCATCTGTGCTGCGCTGTGATCTTGTGGTCTTTGAATGACAGAGCAAGAGACCCTGCGAAGCCAATGAGAGGGAAAGCTGGCTGGGTTGAGCTGCTTGGAGAGTGAATTTGCTCTCTGGAGAAGAGTCACCTGGCCTACCTGGCCTAACTAATGACTACAGATCCCATGGGGAGAAAAGCCTGGGAAGGGTTTCTCTGGCCACCTGGAAAGGAAGCAGTGACAATATGGGAGAACTCTCTCCTGGTGCTTAGGGATGGGCAGAGGCAGGCAGATAACGTCTTCATCAGGAACAGCTTGGCATGCATCATGCATTGTGTATACAAACAAATGGTATGTTATCTGTCCCTAGGAATAGGGTTCCCAGAGATACGAAACCTCACATAAGCCACTGCTCTTCTTATTGTTCTTATGGTTTGTTTTTTCTAAATTTGAGAAAGAGTAGCGTTTTGAGAGGTAGATCAAAGGAAGACCAAGGAAGGCGAAAGCTCCACAATAGCCGAGGCCACAAGGCATTTTTGGTCCCACAGATTCCTGAGGGAAAAATGATTTTCCCAGCAAACAAATTCATCACAACCCCAGTGGAGCCTGCGCAGATGCAAACGCATAATGGTGGGAGCTGGCGGGGTGATGATGGGAGAGGGAGCTACTGAAAGGAATTCTGGCGCCATCTAGTGGCCAATGAGACATGGCACTTGTCCTAACAGTCCTATCCAAGGATGGATGACTGAGAAGCTGCCTGTTTAGAAGAATGCCTTTAATACGGTCTAATTGCCATGCCTCATAGAATTAAGTAAACCCTGCGCTCCCCACCATGCATGAGCACAAAGTGACAGCCTTGATAGTAATGGCAGAGACTGGTGGGCAAGAGGCTGTGACTGGATCATAGAATCCTGAATATATTAACAATTCCTTTCAACGGAAAATTACTTCATAATTTACATGTGGAGTAGCTCTATCCATTCTCAGATTTATTCTGAAAAGCAAGGACCAAGGGAAGAATCTCTCTCCACTTTGTAGATGAAAAAACTGAGGCCCAGAGAGATGTGACCAAAGGCTGCAGAGAGCAAATGACAGGGACACGATATGAACCCAAACAGCTCTGTTCAATACCAAATCCTAAGGTCTCTCAGCCACACTAGAAAATATTCTGACAAATTCAGGGTATATGAAACCCAGAAGTCCATCCCTTCTCTGAGGGGTCACCTGAACATTCCAGAGATTTTGTGGCTTTCAAATGACAGAATCAAAATCACTACTTCTACCGTCCCTCCTCTCCCCTTAGAATCTCTCCTGCTTTCCACTCTATAGAATACTGAGAGAAAAGCTGTTCTTTCCCTTACATAGCCATACATTGGTTGAGCGGCCAGGGATCAGGTGTGGGAAACAACCAAGTGAGCAGACAGGCCCTTCTGAAATGACCTACAGATTGGCTGGAGTAGATCGCTAATGCTTACATCCTTTAGAGACAAGGAACGAGTAAGGTTCTTCACTACCTAGAAAACAGAACTCTTAACTGAGCAAACTGAGGATGGGAGTCCTCTCTGATGCCCCACTGTGTCCTTACTCCCAGTCCTGGGGACCACTGCAGCAGACTCCTTCCTCCTTCCTGTGCTTTGATGCAACTCCTTATACTCGGTGTACTCACTATATGACCACAGTGAGCAGACTGTGACACTGTGCCCATTAAAACGTCCCGGTAGCTTTCCAGTGTACCCTTAGAACAAAACAGAAATCTTTCACGGCTGCCTGTGGACCCTGGGAGATCCTGCAGTTGCCTCTCACTCCCTTGTTATGCCATTTTCTGCATCATTCACAGCTCTCTGCCACCCTTCTGACAGTTCCCACAGTGAGCCACGCCAGGGGCTGCCTCACATACTGTGCCACTGGCTTTTCTAAAATCAGAATAAGTACTTCCTTGATATGCTGGCACATTCCCTCAGCCCTATTTAACTGTTACCTTCTCAGAGACTCCTTCCTCCACCTCATCTGCTGTATTATCGTCCTCCATTCTCTGCCACATCCTTTCCCTTTGTCTCCTCCTCTCTTTTCCTACTCATCACATGAAAAATTACTTTATTTGATGGTCCATTTATTTATTGTCTGTTATCCCAACTACAATAGAGGCTAGGACAGAAAAGATGGTTTCTGTCATATTTCCAGTACAGGACCGAGATCAGAGTCTATACTCCATTTTATCTCTGTAGCCAGGACTCAATACAGAATCAGATCGATGGATGTTGGTTGAATATATGTTGTCACTTCATTTAAGGAAAATGTGAAACAGAAGTTCACTATGGAAAAGACAGCCTTTTTAGTAAATAGTGCTGGGTAAGTTAATTGGATATCTACATAAAAAAATGGAGTTAGAGGGGTGCCTGGGTGGCTCAGTCAGTTCAGCGTCTGACTTCGGCTCAGGTCATGATCTCACGGTTTGTGGGTTCGAGCCCCGCGTCGGGCTCTGTGCTGACTGCCAGCTCAGAGCCTGGAGCCTGTTTCAGATCCTGTGTCTCCCTCTCTCTCTGACCCTCCCCTGCTCACGCTGTCTCTCTCTCTCTCTCTCAGAAATAAATAAAAACATTAAAATAATTTTTAAAAAATGGAGTTAGAATGCCTACAATTCTCAGTTACTGCATGTGGGCTGTAAATTAACCCAGCCACCTTGGGAAATTGCTCAGCAGTATCTTCCAGAAGTGAACATACTTACCCTATGACATCACAGTTCCTTTCATGGTCACACACCCAAATACTACATGTAGGGATGTTTCCTCAAGAAGCAATTCAAGAATAATCATAGCAGTACTACTGTTAATAGCTATTAGTGCTACCACTAGAACTATTATACAATCGTTAGTAATATTAGTAATAGCCACAAGTTGGAAATAAGCTAAATGCCCACAAAGAGTACAATTAACAAAGTTTGATATATGCACAGAATGAAATATTATTCAAGAGTGAAAAAGAAAACATTATTAATTCCACAAGCGTAAGTAAGGCAGGGCAAAATAGGTCATGTGTTAAATAGTCCACAGTGTATTTTCCCTCTAGTTAAAGTTCAAAAACAGACAAAACTAATTTCTGGTGATATGAATCAAGATAATTTTAATTTTAGGGGAGGGAGGAGCAACATGTCTGGGTGTTTGTGCTGAGTATTAGTGTGCTGATATTATTCTCTTTCCTAATCTGGGTGGTAGTTACAAGGGCATGCTGTCTTTGTGGAAATCCATCATGATGTACACTCCGGATTTGTGTGCTTCTCTGAATGTAAGTGTCCTTCAGTCAGAAAAAAAGTTAAATGTGTCTTTGGTGGAGAAAGAAAAATGGAAAGAAGAGGGGGCAGGAGGGAAGGAAGAGAGGAAGGAGGGAGAAAAGGAGAAGAATAAGAAAACAATGGAAAGGAAGAAAGAACATAATATTATTTCACTTTGGGGATTTCCCATCAAACTGCTCAAACCCCTACCACCCCATAGCTGAGACCTTCCCATCAGACACACTCAGGTCTGCAATCCATCCTCACTATTTCTGAAGTCCATCTGCCACATGATCCCATCTCCTGGACACTTCCTTAATACACAGCCTCTCTCTCTCACAAAGGTAATAGATATAACAGGCTGAATCAAGATGTTTTAAATCAGTACCCTCCTAATCTGTGGAAAAGCCATGCCTGGGAAAGAATAGATGCCTACCACTGAAATCATCACTAACCTGACTAAATTAGCAGAATCATGGAGGTGCAGCCACGCCATGTAAGGAATGGTTTTGCAAACTGGGAAAAAGGTGGTCTAGGAAAAAGAAGTAAGATGCGTATGTACTGGGAACATTCACTATTCATTCAGCTCCCCTCTCTTTCTGCCTCCCCACCATCTCTTAACAGGAAACCCCTGCCGCTGAAGTTCTAAGAACTTACAGTTGTAAAGGTGAGGGTTACACAACAGTGTTGTTTGATTACATAACCATTGTCTAAATTAGCAAGGCCAAAATCTTGCTACTATCAGATTCACCTAAGAGCTTGTTAAAAATGTATTCTTCAAACCTTATCCCAGACTTAGTGATTCATAAACTCCGGGATCTAATATTTAGTAGGCTTCCTGACTTATTCTCAAGGAGCAGAGCACAGGGGTGAAGATGGTGTATTCTGAATAGTCAGGTCTCTGGCGGAATCTCAGTTTTAATACATCCTTGTTGTATAGATTTGGACAATTTACTTAACTTTCTCAGCCCCACCTTCCTTCATAATAACGTGGAGATGATAATTGGATTTATCTCTTAGTGCTGCTTTGAGTTTTAAATGAAATGCTGAGTCCAGCAGCTGTTGGACAAACACAAAGTGCTCAGAAATGTCATGCACCATGTCCAACACTGATGTAAAATCAGTATTTGGAAATCTCTATTCCAAAAGACTTCCCCTCTCTCATTTACACAGGGATGTTAGCACAGCGATTATCGGCTTATACACTGTGTGTTGACAAATTTACATGGTAGTGATGTGTGCTCTGTCCACATATCACTATCACACTTCAGGGTATTTTCTTAATAGATATTATTAGACGGTAAGCTAATTGAGGCCAGGGTTCAGATCCATTTAGCTTACCATTGTGTCAGATATATTTACCTTTCTATAGAGCATTGTACCAGACACAAAGCAGGTGTGCAAAAATAATGTTGCTTGAATGAATGCATAAATTAGTGACTGGAGCTCGGGCAGCATACAGCAGCATCCCTCTCATGGTTATAGGAACATACAGTTTAGAGCAGGAAGGAGGGGAAAAGTAATGTCTGACCAAAATTCTCCATGGAGCACTTAAGACTTAGAGGGTTGCCAGGTTTCATAAATAAAAATACAAATTCCTAGTTAACTTTGAATTTCAGATAAACAAAAAATGAGTTTTTAGCATAAAAATTCCCCATGCAATATTTGGGGCATACTTACACTGAAAAAATAATCACTATTTATCAGAAATTCAAATTCAGCTAGGCCTCCTGTGCTTCCACACAGCAACCCTAAAGACCTGTCTGGTCTGGTGTTGAAAATGAGAAACTGTTAAGTATGTCAGAGGTGATAGTTAAAAACAAAAACAAAAACAAACAATTTTGTACTGCATAAATATATGACTGTGTGTGTGTGTGTGTGTGTGTGTGAGAGAGAGAGAGAGAGAGACAGAGACAGAGACAGAGAGAGGGAGAAAGAAAAGGCAGACGGTCTAAGGTTTCCAATAAGATTTTGCCTTTATTAAAGCCCTTTAATGGTAACATATGAAAATTTTAACCATTATGTTTAGCTTCTGGACAGTTTTCTAATGATTGTAGGGTTCCAGCTTCTCAGCCAATTCTTTTCTTATGCTGACTTCACTAACTTAAAATAGAGGCCCATGTTTTAGCTAACAAGTAATTAGCCTTCGTAAGAGGTGTGTAAACAAATCATTGACTCATGAACTTTCTAATTGTTCTCACCTATTATTTGATCTGAGCTCATAATACTGCCAAAGAAGAGATTCAAATGCTGGCTGGGGATTCAACAAATTGTCTTTAAGGCCCTTCTTCTAGCCATGAGTTATACTTTCATATGCATTTGCATGCATTCATATATAATCACATTTGTGCACACATATATTTTAAGAACTACACTGTCCAGAAAAAAAGTGCCAAATAGAATGTTTAAATGAGAGTTTAATGAGACTCTCCTGTGCTTCTGTTGACCTATGATGACCACTTTATGTAATGCTGCCTTGTGACCTCCCCATCTCTCGCCTTCTTAATCCCCTGTACCTTGCTCTGTTTTTCTTTCTTTTTTATAATAATATTGATGACCTTCTAGCCTACTACAAAATTGATTAATTTTTTACATATATTGTTTATTTCTGATCTCCTCTTATAAGATAAGGTCATCTTCAATACATGGCCAATTTAGGCACAGATCCTGTCTTGAGTGGAAATCAGGATAGTTGGTGGCAAGAATATTTAAGGCCTCTCATTGCCCACCCAACGTTATTGTTACCATCCATGTTTAGAAATACCTAAAATTGACCTGATCTTACAAATACCCTTATAAAAAGCATTACCTCACATTTCTACTCTCTGCTCCCATGAATAATTCAGTAGGATGCAATGTAAGATATGCAGTAAATATGGATTCCAATGACCTGTGTTTCAACTCTAGCTCTGGTAACAGCTCCACAATCTCAAGCCAATCACAGAAGAGTCTATTTTCTCATCTGTGCAATGAAGGGGCAGTACCAGTTGAACTCAAGGATACCTTTATATCTAAAGTTACCCTGATTTAAAGCTCCTGAAACCTTACATCAATGTAAAGCTACTAGAAACAAGAGGGTGAAATAAAATGGTATATGTCTCTGAAAGAGGCAAGGCAAATGAACTAATGACATCACAAAGAACCTAGAGAAAGTGGACCCATTAGAAAATTGTGTTAATTTTACCCTTTGTAGTGCCCAGCAATTTAGATAGATGATAGAGAAGTAGAAGAAATAGAACACTGTTCCCAACCATTAGAAGAAGCAAATATCGATTTAAAGTCATTTGTTATAATTCGTTTAACCCATAATTTTGTATAGTCAATTACTCCATTTTTATGATCTAATAGTGATTTGTTTATAATAAGGACTATAAATTTTAGGGCTTATTGAGAACAGACAGTGTGCAAAACACTAATCACTTTGCACAAAGTGTCTAATTTGAAGCTCATGATAGTCCCAGTGGAGGTACTGAGTGTGATCCCTGTTCACAGCTGAACAAACAGAGGCTTGAGGTGATTAGCTCATGTGGCCAGTATTACATGTCTGTGAAACAAATATGGAAGTTGAGCTCCAATGGTTGTACAAGGGCATGTACCCTGAACCCACTCTACGTGCCTTCTCTCTGCTCCAGCAGTAATCATGCTGTGTTACTGGTGCCACGTCGTACCTTTCTCTGTTACAAATATTGCCTTGTTCCTGAACATGGGGAGATAATATCCTTTACCCCCATCTACTCTTTGTCCAAGGGAAAGTCTTAGGCACAAACATAGTGGGGAGAGAATTTCCGTTGTGATAACTCAGAACAAATAATATCTTTATCTTTTCACCTACATCTTGAGAGGTGTCATATTTCATTTCCCTAATTGTGCCAATGCATTAAATTATTTAACCAACGAGGCTTCAAGTCCTTTAAAAAAAAAAAAAAGAGTAGAGGAGAATTGGGGATAATAAAAGTTTAAATATTGGCTTAGGCTATAGATGCGTAAGAAAAGGACCTAAATAATCCTGGAAATAGTAACTTAATGCAAAATTGATTTTAAAGGTCATTAAGAGAAAGCCCCTCAACTGAAAAAAATTCATTCATGCATGTGCTCATTTATTCTATAGATAAGCATTAGACGCTGGGAATTCAAATGTGAACAGTAAAAGTGTGTTCTTTATCCTGAGGTCTCAATCCTTTCTTATGCAGGATTCTTTAACCAGGAGTTTACAATGTGTCTGTGTTGGGGGGGGAAGGGAAGCTGGGTATACGGAAAGGCACACAAGGAATGCTGATTACTACTAGCACAGCACAAAAGCATTGTTTTAGAAAACTTCAGAGGTTTATAGAACCCAAGAAAGGCATTTAGCCCAGACTTCTCATAGGCAGAGGTGTATCAGAAAAGGCCTCAGGCATAAAAGGGTATCATAGTTAAGACTTGAGGAGGAATAGGAGTTAATAAAGGGGCAAGGGGCTGAGCTGACACTATCTCTGTGCCTGGAAAAAAAAAAAAAAAAAAAAACAACTATCCCCACCTTTGCTTTTGTTCAGAGAAGCTGAGTCTAAGAGATATCAAGGTAAGTCTACCACAGGAAGATGGCTGCCTGACAAAGGTCTCTTACTACCTGTTTAGAGGAAGGCACATGCACAGAACCTGCCTGCCTCACACAGAAAGATGTGTGCCTCTGAAAGCTGTTGTGTGCCTCTGAAAGCTGTTGAGTAAGATTGGAGCTGCTGCAACTATCCTGTGACTATAAGGCAAAGGCCAACAGAATCATGAAGCCAACTTTTTCAGAGTCCTTATAGTATTGAGGTGCTGAATCAGTGTTAGCAAACATTCACTTTTAAAACATATCTTCAAGTGAGAAAAATAAAATTTTGTTTAAGCCACCTTTATGATTTCTGTTACTTGTGGCGGCTGAAAATACTTCCAAACAGAAGACAGGCTGTGGGGTACAAAGTGGTATAGGTAAGAGACTGGAGTATAAAGGTGCATTAACATTTTTCAGGATGTAAAAGAAGCTTCAGAAGAATTGGATGGTCACAGACAGGAAGGAATGATGAGAGAGGCACTGTAGCTTGCCCACCTTTCATTCTTAATTCAGCAAATGTTTAAGGAGTAAATATTTTCTTCAGGTATTACTCTGGGTGCCGGGGATATAGTCCAAATAAAATAAACAATCCCTGCTCCAATGGAGTTTGCATTCTAGGAGGATAAAAAAGTTCTGGGTTTGATGCAGTTTTAAGTAAACTGATGAAGGAAGACCTCACTGAAAAGGTGACCTTTGCACAGACTTAAAGGAGATGGAGAGCAGGCCACATAAATATCTAGCAGAAAAGCATTCCAGACAGAGGGACCAGAAACAGCAAAGTCCTCAGAAGAGACTGTCCCTGGCACTTTCAAGGAATCAGGAGGCCAGTATGGCTGGAGAAGAGTGAGCCAAGTCCTCACAGTTAAGCTCAAAGAAGTACTGGGATGTGAGACAGTATGCTGGACCCTGCAAGTCATTCAAAGGCTTTGTTTTTTACTTAAAATGAGCTGCAAATAACTTGGAGGACTTTGATCAGAGGAGAGGTACGATGTCTTACATTTCATAGGATGACACCTGTGAAGTTCAAAATAGATCTGGGGAATGGAGGTGGAAGTACAGAGACTACTAAAGTTGCGAAACTACTTCAATAATGTGGGCAAGTGACAAAAGTGGTTTGGACAAAGATGGTCTTGGTAAAAGTTGTAAGAAGTGTTTGGGATTTCTTTGACTACTGAATGCCAGGGTTTTCTAATGGATTGAATGTGAGCTATGAGAGCAACAGAAGAGTCAAGACTAATTCCAAGGGATATGCTCAGAATAACTGAAAAAAATAGATATGTGATCTGTAAAGATGGGAAATACTGTGTGTGGGGAGCATGAGTTTGGTTTTGGATTTGTCAATCTTGAATTGTAGTATAGATATGTAAGTGGAGATGTCAGATACATGGATGGATATATGAGCCTGGAATTTAGTAGAGAGTCTTGGGATGGATGTAGAAAGGTGAGCAATCTTCCAAATATAGATGGTATTTAAAGTCAGGGGACTGGAAGAGATAACCAAGATAGAGAGAGGAGGGAATGAAGAATTTCGAAGACTGACAGCTGGTGCATTCCTGTAATAAGAGATGTCAGAAATGAAGACAAACAAGCAAACAAGACTGAGAAGGAGCAACCTGGCAGAAAATACATGAGCTACGGTAGACTGGAAGCCAAGCAGAGCAGGTGTTTCAGGAAGGAGAGAGGGAAAAGTGAGTTGGCATCACACTAGGAGTTAATGCTGATTTTAGATTGCAAATCTGCTTATTCTAACTCCGAACACTGGGGAAATGTTAGAGTGAGGTCACCAGCTCCAACCTGCTTCAATCACAGACTAATTAAGTCACTAGAGTATTTTCTATTAATTTGGTAGAATAAAAAGTCAATGTTGGGAGTCTACATTCTGGTAGTGAGGGAGAATAGTAACATTGTCAGGATTAGTGGATATGCAGGGATCTTCCTTCCTTCCCTCCCTCCTTTCTTCCTTACTTTTTTCCTCCCTCCCTCCTTTCCTTCCTCTCTTCCATCCTTCCTAGATAAAGTAGTCATTCTTTAAAAATGACAGACTGCTTTTCCAGCCAGTGGATGAGCCAAGATTGCTTAGGAAGCATACCAGCAGGATTAACAGCCCTGGTGAGTCTTTATCATATAACTATGCATGTCAAGTAATGTGAGAAATTCCTACGAAAAAGAGGAGGATAAAACTGGAGAGAGAGTTTAAAAGTCTCAGCTTCGTGCATCATTAATGAACAAGAAGGAAAAGAGAAACCCATCTCTCTTCTGTGTGGAGAAATGATGGAACAAGGAATTCTTATCATACCACTCTCTGTGCTTCATAAAATATGAGTAACTTTTGGCAGCCAGTCAAAATGAAAGAGAAAATATGCAAAACACACAGTACTCTTCTGAATATACAGGGTGAGATAGGAGAAACAAGAGCTTCAAGGTTGATTTGCTTAAGACAGGAAGGTAAACTATTATATATACATATACATACATACATACATATAAAATATTCTGGATGTAGTTGCAAGTGTCAAACACATTTTCTACACTGACTATCTTAATTTGTGCCTCCACATGCTACTTTGGCTTCTAAGGAATGAAATTACCTTTTATCAACATTTTTTAAAATCCCTTACCCATAAATTTTGGCACTGAGAACATTCAGAAAAAAGCTGTACTAAACTTTCCCTTAATTTAAGAAAGTCCTCTTATTTTCATAAATGGAGAAATCAATTATGTAAATATTAAACAGCTCAAGATAATTTACTATTTTCAAATATTCCAAAGCACATTAAAAGCATCCAGGAATACATAACAGTTGACAAAATAATTACTTTTGCTTACAATGAATCATTAATACAGGTCCCCTAAGGACTTCTATTCTAACACACTCTCTTAAACCTATTTCTTTATTTCTTTATTTAAAGTTTATTTATTTATTTTGAGAGAGAGAGAACAAGAGAGAGAGAGAGAGCTACAGAGGGGCAGAGCGAGAGGGAGAGAATCTCAACAAGGTTCTGGGCTGTCAGTGCAGAGTCTATTGCAGGGCTTGATACCATGGCCTGTGAGATCATGCCCTGAGCCAAAATTCAGAGTCAGTCATTCAATGGACTGAGCCACCAAGGGGCCCTTCTTAAACCTAGTTAAGCAGAAACCACAAAAGGCAGTATTTGGAAGGAGTTAGGGTGATACAACTAAATTCTGTTAGGGCTGCCGGGTGGCTCAGTTGGTTAAACATCTGACTTCAGCTCAGGTCATGATCTTGCAGTTTGTGAGTTCAAGCCCTGCATCAGGCTCTGTGCTGACAGCTCAAAGCCTAGAGCCTGCTTTGGAATCTGTCTCCCTCTTTCTCTTCTCTTCTCCCTACTGAAGCTTTCTCACTCTAACTCTCTCAAAAATAAACATTAAAATAAATAAATAAATAAATAAATAAATAAATAAATAATTTTGTTAAACCTAACATTAATAAAATAATTTAGTTTGTTAAAGATCACTCTATATTGTTTCTTGTAATTATTGTCATATAGATGTGTTGTCAAATCTGACTGAAGTTTTCTAAATTCAATGCAAGTTAATTAAATTTGATGTGACTTGGGAATTTGTATTATGTGTGCCAAAGGCTATGATCTGCATTTTCTACTGGGGTTAATGATAAATCTAAAAAACAACAAAAAAAGAAACAACAATTTTTATAGCTGGATAAAAATTTTAGAGATATATGATCCAGACTCTTCATTTTACTGAGGTGGAAAATACAGTTCAGAGAAGTAAATGACATTTGCCTAAAGTCACACAACAAATTACCAAAATCTACAGTTTGATTTCACTTACTGAGAGTAACAGCAATTTTCTCAAGCAAGCTCTTCTGTCCTAAGTGTGAATTCAGTCTCTCCATATTCCAAGTGCACTGCCCTTTTTTCTAATGGTTTGCCAAGAGATAATACTGGTATTTTTTTTAATATTCTTTAGTCTAGCCGTGTTGATAACCACTTAGGTTTGTGGAGAACTTCATAGAGTTTCTATTTGTAATGCTTTCTCACATCCATTCTCTAGCACGATTGCACACATGAGCATGGACAGATGGAATTTACCTGATAGGGAAACTGAGGCTCACATTTAAAGCTTTGTCCAGTGTGGCTTACCCAGACACCTGAAGCTTAACTGAATCCAGACAGGTGATTCTAAATGAAGTCAAATGACTTGAATCCAGTTCCTAATCACAGTACCCACACACAAAAAGACAATATTGTCCTCCTTTGCTGGACAATATTGCCCATTCAATCCCTTGCTAAGTTTACTGAGCTGAAAGAAGAAACAAAAAAGAAAATCTAGGTTTAGGTTTTGTTATTTATATAAATATGATGTGTGATCTTCATCCATATTATGCAAAAAAAAAAAAAAAAAAAGTTTGTGGTTCTCCCTCCAAAGCTTCCCTTCTTTCAAAGAGCTACTAAATAAGATGGTTTATTTCACATGATTGATTACAGGAATTCTGCTCATATATCCAAGGGCTGACATTTTAAATCACATCTTCTTTTCAATTGAAGGGAATGAAATGATTTTCATATCTTGACATGATTGATTATTTGGAAACTGAAGCCAAAAATCTTTAAGAGTTCAATCTATAGCTCCCACCAGCTGATAGGATATTATCAAACCTTATTAAAATCATGCATGACTTGCAACTGCAGCTTTATATCTGACAGTAAGCAAATATAATGGCCCTCTGCCTTCAGATTGCACTTTGTATTAATGTGGTGGTTGATATATCTATTTATGAAAGGATTATAGATGATGTAAATTTTACCTTTACAGATAAATGGTAATCCCTTTGTGTTTAATCTCTATAAGAGATTGGGGAACTCTAAAATAGTGATGGGGCTGCATGTTTATCAGAGGCAGATCTATAAAAAGTCTCTACTAGCAAACCGCTATTCCCAATAGGATACCTCTTCCTGGTTTTTCTAACGATCTCTCCCTTTAATCCAAACCCTGAGAAGTATCTCAGCTATAAAGATGAGTCACCAGGGCATACAGACTGAAATTTATACACTCCTCTGTAAGTCGACTTATCAAAAGAGAAGGCTTCACTCATCTAAGTTACAGAGCAGGATATAGAACATAGAGACCAGCCACTGTTCTGAGAGTTGGCACATTTATGGGAAAATCGATGCTTAAGTTATCATTTCCCCTGCTTTAATTATAATTCCAATTTTCTTTTGGGATGGTCCAGATCAAATAAAAATAGGCCGTGTCTCTTCATTGTAAACACTGCCCCATAAATCTGGGCTCTGTCGTTGCTGGACTCTATCTCAGGTATTCAACCCAGCTCCCTTGTACCTAGAGTTAACTTCACTTGTGAGGTTTGCCAGTGTCAATGGCAAGTCTTCTAATCACCTAGTGGCCTTATAGAAGCTCCGATTAAGGGGTTTCAGATTCTGCTAAGAAGTAAATATAGAAGCCTCGATTAAGGGGACACCCAAAACTCAGATTCTGCTAAGAAGTAAATAAGTAAAAACTTCCCTTTAAAAAAAACCTATTCACTAGACTACAAACACGCTGAAAGGGAGATCCATGTCTCTTTCCTACCTCTTAGAGATGGGCAGTGGGTTCTCCTCTCACAGCATAGGTACAAGCACTACAGATAGGACGGTGAACAAGAATGGTAAATGGCTACCCTTGTAGTCAGAGAGCTTACCACTCAAAGGCTGAACAGTACAACTAAACAAGAAAAGATAATAAAAAAGTGAGGAGTGCTGTCTTAGAGAAAAAATAAACCTCAGCACAGAAACATAAGCAAGGGCCCCTTGTAGGAATGCCTCATGGATGCAGGGGAGATTAAGCAGTGCCCTGGCGAGTCAGGTATAGAGGCAGGGAGGAGTCTTCTAGGAAGAAGGAACAGGACATAGAAAGATGCCATGGTGAGCTGGTCCCAGAATATGGCTAGTTTGTTCGATGTGTGCCAGAACAGGAATGGACCTACTACTCATGATGAAGTCCCACTTCATGCTGAGGGAAATGGATATTCTCTTAAAAAGTGTTTTGAGCAAGAAAATTATATGACTATTTTTGTGTTTTAGAATATGGTAGATACACAGTGAGTCTGGAATGAAGAAATTTCTATTATTTATGGTAAGAATGACTAACATTTTGAGGCACTTCTGATTCTTCAAATTTCCCCATCAGAAAAGAATGCTATCTTACCTCAAAGTGCCTGTTAGTAAAAATGATTTAGGTATTAGATGCATTTCGAAGATGAGAAAACAGACTCCTAGAAATTCAATGGCTTTCCTAAATGTCACAGACCTAGTTAGTTATGGGTCACTATTTGATATAAATCATTCTGTTCTCAGCTCCCCAAAATGATATTGTACCCTAAAATTCCAATAACCTGATTAAAAAATACTAAACTTGGAATAAAAAAAAAAACAATTGTAAATTTCAAGTGCTGAGGAAAATTTAAAATTTTATTCACTTGATGTTTTATCACATTAAAGATGGCTTTATTGCTCAAAATATCTCAAGAATTGCTTGGACATTATAATAAGAGATTAATATTTATTAAATTAATGTTTAGTGCTTTGTGTAAAAATTTTGCTGCTTCCATTGTTGTTTTTCACTTGTCTTATCTTGTTTATTTAGAGCGTGTGGTTGGTAAGATCACGTAAAAGGTTGATGGTCATGGCTGAGCTCACAAAAAGATGTCAGACGGAATCCAGCTTGTGTGAAAACACAACCATGGTGCCAAGGGGACCATGAACAAACATACCCTTGGGAATCTGTGGGAATCTCGGGGAGAGCTGAAACTTCCGCAGACCACAAACTGGTGGTCAAAGTACATGAACTCTGGCAATTCTTTCTGTAATCCAGAGTAGAAACAGTCACACCGGAACATTCTGGATCTTCCTGCTGTAATGCCTGCCTCTCTTCCCCAGCAACATCCTGACAACCGTGGCTGCACCCCTCCCTCCCCTGGCAATGACTTATGTATTTATGTTGTCAAAATTGATCTCACTGTTCAGCACTAGACTCATTTCTCCAAATGCCTGACAGACACTTCCATAGGCATGTTCTCCCTTTCATATTCAGTAGTACCAAAACTTACTCCTTATTCCATCTATACCAATTGGTCCTTAAGTCTTTTACTTCATGCATCACCACAACCAAATCCCCCAACTAAAAATTTTACAACTTTTGTCTACACCCTATCCAAATTACCACCTCTCATATCTGAGGAATTTCTTAGGATTTAAGTTACTTCTACATCCTTAGTGGCCTATTCCAAGCCCCTGTTCCTAACCCACCACTGCTACCCTGATTCAGGGTCCCACCATTGAAATAACTGGTGTACAACACCATGAATTATTTCTCTTACACTTGAATATCCATTTCTTCCATAATTTCAGCATTTACCCCCATTATCTTACTAAAATAAGATTAAATTACATCCATACGAAAACCTGTAAGTGAATGCTAACTATAGTTTGTAATAACCCAAACTACATACAATTCAAATGTCTTCCTTTCATTGGTGAATGAATGAATAAACTATGATGCATCCACACCATGGAATACTAGTCAGCCATAAAAGAAAGGAAATACTGACACACATACTGACTTAGATAGATCTCAAGGGACTTACACAATTTCTTTTAGTGAAAGAATAGGTTCTGTACACTAATCTATATGTATATAACAAAATTACAAAGCTATATATACACAAGAAAACGAATGCATAAAATCTAATGAGACCAGAATAAGTTCTATGTTTCATTTAATAATATTGTAGCAATCTCAGTTTCCTGGTTTGGATATCATATTATAGTTACATAAGATGTTAGCACTGAGGGAAGCTCAATGAAGGCCATAGAAACTTTGCATTATTTTTTTTTTTTTTTTGCAAATTCTTACCAGGTCTTAAATTATTTCAAAAGTTAAAGTTAACTCTCTCAAAGTTTTATTGTATTTTCTTTGATTTCAGAATGAAGTCTAAATGGATGACCTTGAGATTTAAGGTCATGGTTTCTCTCCCTAGTCTCATTCTCCATAATTCCCATGTAGTTACATTATTTTACTCAAAATTCATTCCTTAAATAGGTCATGTACTTAATCACAACTGTGTATTTTAACCCATTTTGTACACAGTATTTTAGGAAATCTTTATGATAATCTCTAATGGTTCTTACCTTCCCTATATTTATAGCCAAAGTCACTGAAACTCAAGCAAGTTAGATGACAGAGATAGCAAGAAGAGAAGGATTTAAAACAAGGTCTTTTTGACTCCTTGGTACCATATTTATTTATGTATGCTGATGTTCAGATTACATACTTGCATGTGAGGCTAACCTGGCCATGCCTTAGGCCTGTAATTTTCTGTATTGCTATACTGCATAAAATAGGTAAGTGACTGAGAAATGAAAGTGACCTGAGCTCCATGATATGCTATTTTAGGTGCACATAAATCACCATTTTGCAAATTGAGTTGAAAGGGCCCTGATAAGTGTAAATAAAGGTTCAAAATAAAAATGATTATTTGGGGCACCTGGTTGGCTCAGTTGGTTGAGCATCTGACTTCGGCTCAGGTCATGATCTCACAGTTCATGAGGTTGAGCTCTGCGTTTGGCTCTATGCTGAGAGCTCAGAACCTGGAGCCTGCTTCAGATTCTGTTTCCTTCTCTCTCTGCCCCTCCTCCCCTTTCTCTCTCTCTCTCTCTCTCTCTCAAAAATAAATAAACATTAATTTTTTTCAAATGATTACTTAATGGAAACAAGCTAGCGATCTGAAATTAGTGGATGAATGCCTAAGTATTTGCAAGAAGCTTCTCCGGGTCACCAGGAAGTCCTGCCACTTCCTGATGTGAGTCACACTAGAAACAATGGGGTGAGCACTAAAAACATGGCATTTCCTATCTACTGCTTCTTGTGAAGGAAGCTTCAGTTTTCACAGCCTAGGGCAAGAGACTGGAGACGTGAGTCAGCAAGGAGTCCAGTGTGAAATGTGTAAGTAAGCAGGTGTAGGAAGACCCACAGTCTTAGTTTGAACTCTGCATCACTTTTGAAGTTAAGACAGACTCCATCTGTAGGCACGGTATTTCAATGTCCATCTACCTATTCTTTGTTGACAACATGCAGTGCTACAGTGAATATAAACCACCCAACAATACGTACACACACTCACACATACAGAATGAGGCAGTTTTACGGGCTTCACGGGACACCTTGAACCTTTCCTAAGACAATACAAAATCTTTGATGTAGATGGAAGTACCAAGGTTGAAGATTAAAGAACTAAGCAATGCAACTTTGAGTCAATTTTTTATTTTCTGACCCTTTACTTTTTGGCTTACAAACCAGAACAAACAATAACTTTACTACTATATTGAAATTATTTTAAAAATCTGGAAACAGAGGCATGTGAAAGTATATATATATACTGTGAAGTTATATAAGATATTAAATATGAATGCAAATATCTGGCCTACTACACTGAACAAAGGTAATGGCATTTGAAAATTAATGAACGCTGAAGAGCTGTAAAACCCATAAAAAAAGGTGGTTTCCAATTTACCTGTTTTCTCTAAATTTAGTTTAGTCACAATATAAAGGAATTTAGATGGCAATGGTAGAGAAGTATTAGGACTGTTTCAAAATATTTTGATACTTCTTATGGGCACATGGAAGGAACTTAGACATGACCATATAAGTTATTTTGGCCAATGGGATGTAAGAAAAATTATGAGTATCACTCCCAGGTGGACGCTTTAACATCCAGGATGCAATGTACTGTATTTCCCTCTTCTGCAACATTAATACTGGAAATGCATCTAGAGGTAGAATCTAATGAGATGAAACTCCATCCATCTGAATGCCTGAGCAACTACAATAAGCATACTCCCCTCTGACCAATTTTGTACATGCAGTGTGAACAAGAAGTAAATTTGTTGTGTTAAGTCTCTGTGGTTTTGGACTGGTTCATTTTCACACATAATATAGCCTATCTTGATCTATAAACATTATATCAAACACCATGCCCTGTCCAGTTTCAATTCCTACCTCATCCCACCCCCGGTGGATTATTTTAATAAGATAAATTAGGTATTTTAAGTCCTTAACATATTTTAAGATCATCAAGAAACAGGATTATATCTTATAACTGCATATAACACATAAAACTACAAAGATGGATGCATTATTTCTTTCCTTGTACAGCATGTGCCGTGTCAAGACTTACATTTAATTCTTCTCCCCTTGAACCTGAGTTTGCCATAGTAACTTGCTTTACTAATAGAATGCAGTGGACTAACAAAAACAGGTTATAATAGAAGGTGAAAGCTCTGCCCATACCTCTTGGAATGCTCCCCCAAACAACACGGCTGCCATGCTTGAAAAGTCAAAGTCAAATGATGAAACCACATGTAGAGTTTTCAGTTGACAACTCCTGCTGGTCTATCAGCCCTAAATCGGAATCAGTTTCTAGCCATGTGCACACACCATCCTGAATACTAAGTAAAACCTTCACATGACTACAGACCCAGTCAACATCTGACTGGAGTAACTACAGAGACCCCAGTTAAGAACTTCCTAGATAATACCAAGCCACGTATATGATAACGAGATATGAGAATTACAACAGATGATAATAAATAGTTTTAACTCACTAGATTTTAGGATTGTTTGTTATACAGGGATAGGTAACTGAAGCTCTGTGCAATATGTTTCATGATTATATAAAATGTAAATAATGCACATCTCATAGGATTGTTGTAAAATATTAAATTCTGCAATGTACATAATACACTTTGCATAATGTCTATAAAATGACATATATCAATAAAACATTTTTGGTCATTAAAAAAATCCTCAAGTTTTAGTGGATTAAAAGAACAATTCACAATTCTTCCTCATTCTACTTGTCCCACAGGTTGAGTCTGGTCACTCAGGGGCCCAAGATAACAGGGGAATGAATACTTTGAGCTTTGTTGTTTCCTGTGAAAGATGAAGAAGGGGGCTCTGGCGCTCAGACTCTGACACTTACATGTGTGGACTGGAAACACAACATACATATCTATTCATTAGCCTGAACTGCAATGGGTGGCAAGTAATATTTTACCATTTTCTCTGGGAACAGGTAGAAATTGAAGCAGTTGGCTAAGCACATGATAACATACTGTGGGCTTGTTTCCATAAAATTATTCTACCTTTAACATACCGTACTTCACCTATTTGTTTTGTTATTGGCTGTCTCCTGCTAGAAATATAAGCTCTAGGTAGACAGATACTTCTGTCCAAAGTGTTACGTCCAAGCACGCATAGATAGCGGAACTTGCACATAGCAGTTACTTACTAAGTATATGATACAAATTTGAGTTATCAACCTACTCCTCCGCCACCTCCTTGTCATCACATCTTCATAATAGTGGTCACATAAAATGCATTTTTAAAGATATATAGTAAGTAGGATACCTGGGTGGCTCAATCAGTTAAGTGTTCAACTTCAGCTCAGGTCATGATCTCACAGTTCTTAAGTTCGATCCCCGCATCAGGCTCTCTGTTGTCAGCACAGAGCCCTCTTAGGATCCTCTGTCTCCCTCTCTCTCTGTACCTTCCTGGCATATGCTCTCTCTCTTCCTCTCAAAAATAAATATTTAAAAATATATGTATTTAAAAAGCTAACAAATAAATAAACAAAGATAGTAAGTAAGTGGAGAGATATAGCCTGGAGAATACTACCAGGAAATGAAAAAATAAGCATGACTATCTAAGAGACTTTTACTTAAAAAGAATCTCAATAATTATTTTAATTTTAAAAGCACAGTCAGTACTAATGGATATATGTATGTGACTCACCTAGCAAGTATATATGTTCTGGGGTCACAAAACCCCAAAGTTAGATATGGGCTGCCCAGTTTACCAACTATGTGATGTGGATTATAAACCACAGGCATTAAACCAAATGTCACTTCTTACACATCTCACTCTTCATTTTCTCATGGTGACTTAAAAGTGTAAATTCTCATGTGTTTGGAATTACTACTCTCCCTCCCATTGCTCGGATTCTGTAGTCTCTTCCAAGTCCTTTGCCCTCTCTTGTTATAGAGAAATACTCCAGCCCAATTATCTCAGTGGTCCAAAACAATTGCAGTAAATAATGTTAGGTTGATGCTAGTATCTTCTCTCCAGTAATTATTACATCCTGCTTTCCTCCACCATGGCCCCCACTTCTTGGCAATACTTGACAGCTGGATAAAGAGATTTTGTAAAGGACAACAGTTTCTGAGAGGCAAAGCTGAGTGGAAGCAGAGCGTTCCAAATCAGAAAAAAAGAGGGCATCAAATCATCAAGTTATCCTTTTGTAACCAGCTCTATGATATGTGAAATTAGAGAATAGGCAATGTGTCACTAGTAATACATGATGCTTTCCTGACACACAGAGCCATCTTTGGTTTACTGAAGAGTAAACATGACCACTGAGCTGCACACAGCAGAAATGTTTAAAGTATATGGACAAAAATAAAATCTTTACTTACAAGTTCTAAAACAAGGATAGTCAGGGTTTTTTATTTGGGTAATAGGGAGGGAAGGGTTATCTTTGCAGCAAAGAATTTTTGTTGCCCTTCAAAAGGTAAGCAAAATTTGGGAACAACAAAGAATCTCTCAGTAATCAGACTCCAGTGATAGCAGCCCCTTGATTAACCTGACTATGTAACCAAAAATGTTAAGTGGCAGATGGTAGTAAATGGTAGGTAAAATATGTGATCCCAAGGACATTTTCTTTAACTCAAAAGCAAGGTCTTAGACTCACCATACTTTTAATGATGTGGATATCATATAACCCCCCTTTTCTTCTAGTAGCCAAAAAAAAAGAAAAATGTATATTTGTAAATCTGTGCTTTTTTGATACCTTAATTTATATTGTCGATAGGGCTTATTTTCACTGTACCTATAAAAAGAAGACATTTACAATATTGATCCTGTAACAAAACAAGTACAGCTCCAAGTATGACTAGATCAAGAGATTCAACTGATGTCATCACAGTAACTGCCGCTGCTACTGTTGTTTTTTTTCTGTCTTTTGGGCATTTGCCTTTCCGCTGTGTTTTTTTCTATAAAGCTTCCTACTCAAACAGATATTCCCCATGTGGCAGCACAAAGGGCCGCTGGCAGCCCCAGGCTTACCAGGGTTTTAAGTGCCCACTATCACAGAAAGAACTGATTCCTGGTAGATGGTTCCTGATTTTTGATCAGTTTGGCTTCATTCAGCTTTACTCCTATCCCTGAACCAATCACTTTAACCAGACTTCTCCAGTATTGCAATCGGTCATGCCTGTGTCATATCCTTACTTTAATATCAGGCACAGACTTAGACTCACCAGAAATTCAGACTGAAAACTGGAGATTTCTTACACTGGACAAAGATATTTTCAGTATGTTATTTTATGGATTACAACAACCTCATGGGAAAAAAGAGACAATTTTTAGGAGAGGTAGCTTGGGAAACTAGAAAGATAAGATAGAGTCTTAGAGGCCAGCAGTTATCAAAGTATTTCTGATTTTTATAAATTGTTTAGCTCTGTGCCTTCAGTTAAGCTAATGGCTTATAATAACCTCGGTTTCTTAATCTCTAAAATAAGTATGACAAGCATCATTAAAACAAGGATTAAATAAGACAGAAGAAGGAAAAAAAATCTATTCTTGTAACAACCTGTGTAATAAACAACCTCAAATTTCAGTGGCTTACAATACGTTTATTTTTCAACTCTGTGTTTTGACTTATGATTGTGTTCTGATTGACTGGGCTTGGCTCTTGGCTATACATATACTCACATCTGCTCAGCATGTTTCCTCATTCTGTGACCAAAAGCTACCCAGGATATGTTCTTCTTAAAGCAGATGGTAGAAGCATAAAAGGATAAGGCAAACCATATGAACACACTTAATGACTCTGCTCACATTATATCTATTGACATCTCATAGGTGAAATCAAGTCACATGGCCAAGTCCATCACTGGAATAGGGAATACACTCTCCCTACTCTGCTCAGAGACTTTGAAAAATCACTTGGAGGAGGCTGTTAATGTATAATTCCATCACAGAGAAGGGCTGAAGAATTGCGAATAATGACCCAATTGATCATAAAACCATAAAATCATAAATAAACAAATAAATAAAAAATAAAATTTATCACTGTAATTCACCCTTTTAAAAACCACATTAAGATTTAGGATAGGGGATTCATGATTATGAAAAGCAGCTGAAATCTCAGAGGACACTCTTCATTGCCTATTTGTCTTTATACTTCCTGTGATCAGCAGGGTTCCTACAGTAGCTCTGCTACCGGGTTCCATCTCTATTGGCACCTCACTTCCAGTATTTACAGCCTGGCTACATACCACATGTCTCCTCAACCTGCTACTCCTGACCTAGATGCCCTGTTCTCCCTTCTTGGTCACAGTAAGAACAAGTGGTATCTCTCTGGCACAGCCATTTCTGCAGCCCAGCACAGTGCTATCACATATGAGGTAGTCAAGAAATAGTCATGGCAATTCGCCAGAAATAAATCCACATGATACAGTCAATTAATCTATGACAAGAGAGGCAACAAGATGCAATGAAAAAAAAAGTCTCTTCAAAAACTGGTGTTGGAAAAACTAGACAGCTACATGCCAAAGAATGAAACTGGATGACTTCGTTACACATTCACAAAAATAAACTCAAAATGGATTAAGGACCTAAATGTGAGACCTGAAACACAAAAATTCTAGAAGGGAGCACAGGCAGTAATCTCTCTGACATTGGTAGAAACAATATTTTTCTAGATGTTTCATGAGAGAAACAAAAGCAAAAATAAACTACTGGGACTATATCAAAATTAAAAGCTTCTGCACACCAAAGGGAACAACCAATAAAATTAAAAGACAACTTACTTAATGGGAGAAGGTACTGTCAAATAACATATCTGATAAAAGGTTAGTATCCAAAATATATAAAGAATTTTTACAACTCAACACCCAAAAGACAAATAATCCAATTAAAAACTGGGTAGAAGACATGAACAGACATTTCTCCAAAGAGAACATACAGGTGGCCAATAGATACATGAAAAAGATGCTCAACATCACTCATCATCAGGGAAATGCTAATCAAAACCATGAGATGTCACCTCCCATCAGCAAAACTGGCTGAAATTAACAACTCAAGAACAAGTATTAGAAAGGATGTGAGAAAAAGGAACCCTCATGCACCATCAGTGGGAATGCAAACTGGAATGGTCACTGTGGAGGACAGTATGAAGATTCCTCAAAAAATTAAACCTAGAACTACTCTGTGATCCAGTAATTACATTACTGGGGGGGGGGGCGCCTGGGTGGCTTAGTCGGTTAAGCGTCCGACTTTCGCTTAGGTCATGATCTCGCAGTTCGTGGGTTCAGTCCCCGCGTCGGACTCTGTGCTGATTGCCTGCTCAGAGCCTGGAGCCTGTTTCAGTCTGTGACTCCCTCTGTCTCTGACCCTCCCCTGTTCACGCTGTCTCTCTCTCTCTCTCCTAGAAGTGAATAAAGCATTAAAAAAAAAAAAACAGTAATTACATTACTGGGTATTTATCCAAAGAATATGAAAACACTATTTCAAAGAGATATATGCACACTTATGTTTAATGCAGCATTATTTACAATAGCCATGATATGCAGGCAGCCCAAGTGTCCTTCAATAGATGAATGGATCAAAAAGATGTGTGTGTGATAGAATATTATTCAGCCATAAAAAATAATGAAATCTTGCCATTTGCAACAATATGCATGCATTGTATAATGCTAAGTAAAATAAGCCAGTCAAAAATACCATATGATTTCACTCATATGTGGAATTTAAGAAACAAAACAAACAATCAGGGTGGGGTGGGAGGAGGTAAGAGACAAAACCTCTTAACTAGAGAACAAATGGATGGTTATCAGAGAGGTGGTTGGTGGGGGATGGGTGAAATAGGTAAAGGGTATTAAGAGACACTTATCTTGATAAGCATTGCATAATATATGTAAGTGTTGAATCACTATATTGTACACGTGAAACTAATAAAAACTGTCTATTAACTACACTATAATTAAAATTTTAAAAAATAGTAATGGATTCAATGAATGGAGAATAGCCACCGTGGCAAAGACCACTTGTAGTCTACCCAAAATCCACCCTTCCATTCTTCCTTCTTTATAGTAAAAAAATTAATTTTGAGTTAGGAGTACAGCAATGAAGAGCTTAAAACTACATTTTCTTTTTCTCTTTTTTTAATTTATTATTTTATTTTTAAATTTATATCCAAGTAAGCTAGCATATAGTGCAATAAAGATTTCAGGAGTAGAATCTAGTGATTCAACCCCTACATGTAACCTCCAGTGCTCAACTCAACAAGTGTCTTAGTGCCCCTTGTTCATTTAATCCATCTGCCAACCACAACCCCTTCGGCAACCCTCAGTTCGTTCTCTATATTTAAGAGTCTTTTATGTTTTGCCTCCTTCCTGTTTCTATATTATTCTTGTTTCCCTTTCCCTATGTTAATCAGTTTTGTATCTTAAATTCCACATATTAGTGAAGTCATGATATTTGTCTTATTCTAAGGACTAATTTAGCTTAGCATAATACCCTCTAGTTCCATCCATGTTGTTGCAAATGGCAAGATTTCATTCTTTTTGATTACTGAGTAATACTCCATTGTATATATAGATACATATTCTTTGTATGTATATACATACATACAATATATACTATACATACATATATGTATATATATGTAATACTATATATATGTATGTATATAGTACATCTTCTTTATCCATTCATCTGTCAATGGACATTTGGGCTCTTTCCATACTTTGACTTGTTGATAGTGCTGCTATAAACATTGCGATGCATGTATCCCTTCGAAACAGCATACCTGTATCCCCTGAATAAATACCCAGAAGTACAATTGCTGGGTTGTAGGGTAGTTCTTTTTTTAAAATTTTTTAAAATTTTTAATGTTTTTTTAATTTATTTCTGAGAAAGACAGAGAGACAGCATGAGCAGGGAAGGGTCAGAGAGAGAGGGAGACACAGAATCTGAAACAGGCTCTAGGTTCTGAGCTGGTTGTCAGCACAGAGCCTGACACGGGGCTTGAACCCACGAACCGTGAGATCATGACCTGAGCCAAAGTCAGATGCTTAGCCGACTGAGCCACCCAAGAGCCCCCATTTTTAATTTTTTGAGGAACCTCTATACTGTTTTCCAGAGTGGCTGCAACAGTTTGCATTCCCACCAGCAGTGCAAAGGAGTTCCCCTTTTTCTACATCCTTGCCAACATCTGTTTTTGCCTGAGTTGTTAATTTTAGCCATTCTCACTGGTGTGAGGTGGTATCTCATGGTTTTGATTTGTATCTTTCTGATTATGAGTGATGTTGAACATTTTTTCATGTGTCTTAGCCATCTGGATGTCTTCTTTTGAAAAGTGTCTCTTCATGTCTTTTGCCCATTTCTTCACTGAATTATTTGTTTTTGGGATGTTGAGGGTTTTTTTTAAAACATTTTTTAAAATGTTTTTTATTTATTTCTGAGAGAGAGAGAGAAAGAGACACAGCGTGAACAGGGGAGGGTCAGAGAGAGAGGGAGACACAGAATCCGAACCAGACTCCAGGCTCTGAGCCAGCTGTCAGCACAGAGCCCGACATGGGGCTCGAACCCACGGACTGTGAGATCATGACCTGAGCCAGTCAGACACTTAACCGACTGAGCCACCCAGGCACCCCTGGGGTGTTGAGTTTGATAAGCTCTTTACAGGTTTTAGATAATAGCTCTTTATCTATGTCATTTGCAAATATCTTCTCCCATTCCATCAGTTGCCTTTCAGTTTTGCTAATTGTTTCTTTTAGTCCCAATAGTTCATTTTTGATTTGTTTCCCTTGCCTCTGGAAACGTGTTTAATAAGAAGTTGCTGCAGCTGAGGTCAAAGAAGTTTTTACCTGCTTTCTCTTCTAGGATTTTGATGGCTTCATGTCTTACATTTAGGTATTTCATCCATTTTGAGTTTATTTTTGTGTACAGTGTAAGAAAGTGGCCCAGGTTCATTCTTCTACATGTCACTGTCCAGTTTTCCCAATACCATTTACTGAAGAGACCATCTTTATTCCACTGGATATTCTTTCCTGCTTTGTCAAAAATTAGTTGGCCATGTTTGCGGGTCCATTTCTGGGTTCTCTATTCTGTTCCATTGATCTAAGTGTCTGTTTTTGTGTCGTATCATACTGTCTTGATGATTACATCTTGAAGTATTGTGATTGTGATGCCTCCAGCTTTGGCTATCTTTTTCAGGACTGCTTTGACTATTTGGGGTCTTTTCTGGTTCCATTCAAATTTTAGGGTTGTTTGCTCTAGCTCTGTGAAGAATGCTGGTGTTATTTTGATAGGGATTGCATCAAATTTGTAGATCACTTTGGGTAGTATCAACATTTTAACAATATTTGTTGTTTCAATCTAGGAACCTGGAATATTTTTTCCATTTTTTGTGTCTTTTTTGATTTCTTTCACAAGCTTTCTATAGTTTATAGTGTATAGATTTTTCACCTCTTTGGTTAGGTTTATTCCCAGGTATTTTGTGGTTTTTGGTACAATTGTAACTGGGATCAATTCCTTGATTTCTATTTCTGTTGCTTCATTATTGGTGTACAGAAATGCAACAAATTTCTGTGCATTGATTTTATATCCTGTGGCTTTGATGAATTCATAGAGATCAGTTATAGCAGTTTTTTGGTGGAATCTTTTGGGTTTTCCATATAGAGTATCATGTTATCTGCCAAGAGTGAAAGTTTGACTTCCTCCTTGCCAACGTGAATGTCTTTTATTCCTTTGCGTTGTCTGATCGCTGAGACCAGGACTTCCAATACTATGCTGAATAACAATGGTGAGAATGTTCCTAAGGTCATGTTCCTAACCTTAGGTGGAAAATTCTTGGTGTCTCCCCATTAAGGATGATAGTAGCGGTGGGTCTCTTGTATATGGCTATTATGATCTTTAGGTATGAACCTTTTATCCCTAATTTCTTGAGGGTTTTTATCAAGAAATGGTGCTGTATTTTGTTAAACGGTTTCTCTGCATCTATGGAGAGGATCACGTGGTTCTCAGTCCTTTCGTTTATTAATGTGATGTATCAAATTGATTGATTTGCAAATACTGAACCAGATTTGCATCCCAGGTATAAATCCCACTTGATCACGGTGAATAATTCTTTTAATGTATTGTTGCATCTGATTGGCTAATATCTTGAGAATGTTTGCATCCATGTCCATCAGGGTAACTGGTCTGTAGTTACTTTTAGTGGGGTCTTTGTCTGGATTTGGAGTCAAGATAATCCTGGCCTCATAGAATGAGTTTGGAAGTTTTCCTTCCATTTTTATTTTTTTGGAACAGCTTCAAAAGAATAGGTGCTAATTCTTTAAATGTTTGGTAGAAGTCCCCTGGAAACCCATCCAACTTTGGCCTTGTGTTTTTTGGGAAACTTTTGACTACTAATTTGATTTTTTACTGGTTATGGGTATGTTTACATTTTCTATTTCTGCTTGTTTCAGTTTTGGTAATTTATTTGTTTCTAGGAATTTGTCAATGTCTTCCACCTTGCTCAACTTATGGGTATATAACTGCTCCTAATATTCTGTTATTATTGCTTGTATTTCTTCAGTGTTGATCATGATCTATCCTCTTTCATTCTTGATTTTATTTACTTGGGTCATTTCCTTTTTCTTTTTGGTCAAGCTGGATAGAGACTTATCAATTTTGTTAATTCTTTCAAAAATCAGATCCTAGTTTCACTGATCTGTTTTTTGTTTTTCTTTTTTATTTCAATAGCATTAATTTCCACTCTAATCTTATTATTTCCCATCTCCTGCTGGTTTTTGGGTTCTATTTGCTGTTCTTTTTCCAGCTCTTTAAGGTGTAAGGTGAGGTTGTGTATCTGAGACCTTTCTTCCTTCTTTAGGACAGACTAGATTGCTATACACTTCCCTCTTATGACTGCCTTTGCTGCATCCCAGCAGTTTGGGGCTGTGGTGTTATCATTTCCTTGGCTTCCATGCACTTTTTAATTTCCTCTTTAACTTCTTGATTAGCCCCCAATTCATTCTTTAGTAGGATGTTCTCTAGTCTCCAAGTATTTTTTTTTTTCTTTTCAAATTTTTTCTTGTGGTTGATTTTGACTTTCATAGTATTGTGGTATAAAGATATGCATGGTTTGATCTCAATCTTTTCGTACTTGTTGAGGGCTGATTTGTGTCCCAGTATATGATCTACTCTGAAGAATGTTCCATGTGCACTTGAAGAAAATGTATACTCTGCTTCTTTAGGATGAAATGTTCTAAATATATCGGTTAGGTCCATCAGCCCAGTATGTCATTCAAAGCCATTGTTTCCTTGTTGATTATCTGCTTAGATGATCTCTCCATTTCTACAAGTGGGGAGTTGGAGAACCCTACTATTATTGTATTGTCAGAGTTTCTTTACATTTGTGATTAATTTATATATTTGAGTGTTCATGTGGGGGTGTAAGTGTTTATGATGGTTATATCTTCTAGGTGGAGAAACCTCTTAATTATGATATAATGCCCTTCTTCATCTCTTGTTACAGTTTATTTTAAAATCTAGATTGTCTGATATAAGTATGGCTACTCCAGCTTTCTTTTCACAACCATTAGAATGATAGATCATTATCCATCCCCTTACGTTCAATCTGAAGTAATTTTAGGTCTAAAATGGGTCTCTTGTAAACAGCATATAGATGGGTCTTGTTTTCTTATCCATTCTGTTACCCTATGTCTTTTGAATGCTTAGTCCTTTGACATACAGAGTGAGTACCGAAAGATATGAACTTATTGCCATTGTGTTTCCTGTAGAGTTGGAGTTTCTGGTGGTGTTCTTTGGTCCTTTCTAGTCTTTGTTGCTTTTCGTCTCCCCCTCCCTCCCCACCCTCACCCCCATCTTTTCTCCCTTCAGACAGTGCCCCTTAAAATTTCTTGTAGGGCTGGTTTAGTGGTTACAAACTCCTTTAGTTTTTGTTTGTTTCAGAAACTCTTTATCTCTCCTTCTATTTTGAATGACAGCCTTGCTGGATACAAAATTCTTGGCTGCGTATTTTTCCAATTCAGCGTGTTGAATATATCCTGCCACTCCTTTCTGGCCTGTCAGGTTTCTGTAGATAGGTGTGCTGCCAACCTGATCTGTCTTCCCTTATAGGTTAAGGGTTTTTTTTTTTTTTTTTCCTTGCCCAAGCTTTCATAATTCTTTCCTTGTCTTTGTATTTTGTGAATTTGACTACGATATGCCTTGTTGATGGTCAGTTTTTGTTGAATCTAATGGGAGTTCTCTGTGCTTCCTGGATTTTGATGTCTGTTTCTTTCCCCAGGTTAGGGAAGTTTTTCACTATGATTTGTTCACATAACCCTTCTACCTCTTTTTCTCTCTCTTCATCTTCGGGCACTCCTATGCTTCAGATATTGTTCCTTTTTAATAAGTCACTGAGTTCTCTAATTCTTATATCATATTCTTTTGCCTTAGTTTCCCTTTTTTTCCTGCTTCATTATTCTCCATAACTTTGTCTTCTATATCGCTGATTTGCTGCCCTGTTTCATCCATCTGTTGTCATGGTATTTATTCGAGACTGCATCTCAGCTATAGCATTTTTAATTTTGTCCTGACTAGGTTTTACTTCTTTTATCTCTTCAGAAAGGAATTCTATGCTTTTTTTGAACACCAGCTAGTATTTAAATTATTGTGACTCTAAATTCTGGTTCATATATCTGGCTTATATCTGTGCTGATTAAGTCTCTGCCTGTCATTTCTTCCTGTTCTTCCTTTTGGGGTGAATTCCTTTGCATCATCATTTTGGAGGAAGAATAAGAATTAATAAAATAAAATATAAAATTAAAAAATTGAAAACAACACAAAAAAATCAAATAAGGGAAGGTAGATCCAAGGTGTGATTTGGTCTGGTTGTTGATAGAATAGAGAAGAAAGGGAAAGAAAAGAAAATGAAAGCAAAAAAAAGAGGGAAAAAGTAGGAAAACATTTAAAAATTCAAAAATATATATATATAAGATAGAATTAAATGAAATGAAGAAAGTGAAATAGACCAAAAAATTTTACAAAAAAATATAATAGAAAGATAAAAATCTTTTTTATAAAAAAAAGAAAATAAAAGTAAGTTTTTTTCTCTTTCTGTATCTAAGAATAAGAAAAAAATGAATGGGGGCGCTGGGGTGTCTCAGTTGGTTGAGCATCCAACTTCAGCTCAGGTCATGATCTCACAATTCGTGGATTTAAGCCCTGCATCAGGCTCTGTGCTGACAGTTCAGAGCCTGGAGCCTGCTTTGGACTCTGTATCTCTCTCTCTGCCCCTCCCCTGCTCACACTCTTGTCTCTCTCAGTCTCTCATAAATAAATAAATATTTAAAAATTTTAAAAAAAAGAAAAAAATTAATAAATTGACCATTTAACAGGCTGAAATACAAACAAAATTATGTCCAGTTTCCCCTAGAGGTCAAACTAGGAACCACTTTATAGTCCATACACTAAGCAGGCAGAGAGACCTGTGGTTGTTCTCTAGAGCTTGGTTGGTGCAGCTGGACGGGGCTTCATGTAATGGCTCCATTCTCCACTAAGCAACGCTGCTTAGCTTACTGGGGTGGATCGGAGTGGCATGCTTATGTGTGTATGCACATGCATGGGGGAAGTGAAAATAGTGTCACCCAGCTTCCTAGTCTCTAGCATCAGAACTCTAGCATCAGAACTGGCAATCAAGCCCCCCTCCTTTGTTTCCAGCTTCCATCCACTTCCCATCTCTACGCTGTCTGCAACCAAGCCACCCACCTGCAAAGCAGCACCTCGTCATGAATTTAATCTCAGATGGGGCTGTGTTTCCAAACCTGTCATTTTTTTTAGCCTTTAATTTTTGTTATGAATATAATTAATTGTCAAATTGGCTTATATATAGCAACACCCAGTGCTCATCCCAACAAATGCCCTCCTCAATTCCCATCACCCATTTTCCTTCTTCCCCATCCACTCTTAGTTTATTCTCTGGATTTAATAGTCTCTTGTGCAAACCCCTCACTTCTGAGGGCCCTGTGCCTTGAATTCAGTCCAACTCTCTGGGGGAGGATCTCACCAAGCAATGGCAGGGTGTCAGCTTGCCCTCAGGAAAGCTCATACAACCAAGCCACTGTAGAGGCCTAGAAACTGTGGCCAGATCCCATTAGAAAAATTTCACACGATCGTGTAGCAGCAGTGGTTCAGGGACTATGGTAAATCACAACACACATCTGGTGTCAGGCTTCACCACACGTTAGCAAACATGTTGGGGTTTGCTTCCAACACCAGCAAACATGGCTGTAATCTGGGGTCTGCTGGGACATTTTACTATGGGGAGGCTGCACGGCCTCTATCAAATGTCCTCCTGGCAGGGGAACAGCCTCTTCCCATGTGGCCCTCGGACCCCTCAGACCTTGCTGTCTGCTTCTAAGGATTCAACCCTCCCACCAGAACACCACCAGACACCGGCCTGTGGAGTTTCTGACTCTACACTCACCTGTTTATAGAGTCCTAATGGAATCAAACCTGTCTCCTTTCCCATTTCTCCCTTTCTTGTTTACTTTCTTGCAGTTGTTTCCACTCTTTCTCTCCAGCTGCTTTCAAGGGAAGTGCCTTTCTTAAACTCTCCCCACTATCTCCATTCTTTCTCCACAAACAAAAACAGCTCCCCACCCTTTGAGACTTCTCTCTTCCCTGGTTCACTTCTCTGTGCCATGCACCTGCTGAGTTCTGTGGCTCAAGTTATACACACTGTTTTGTTAGTTCTCAAATCAATTTTCTAGGTATGCTAAATGGTTTGGTGTTGATGTAGCTCCATTTCAGGGATGAAAGAAGCAGAGAATTTCCATGCTGCCCCACCATCTTGGCCCGTTCCCATCAAGCCCAACTACATTTTCTATCTTCCCATGCGGCTAAGGGTGGTTAATGAAATGTGAATAAATAGCATTGGAAAATGCTTCCAAAGTTATTTTCAAGGAGACCCTATCTCTTTGTCATTTCCCTTCTTCTCTCCTTTAAAGTGTTCATTTTTAGATTATGAACATGCACTAGAGATGGTAGAGTCAGAAGTTGGAAAGAACAGAGGTCCCTGATGACTTTGTGGGCCCGGGACTATGAACCTCTGAATTTATTTTGTGTGAAAGAAAAGTGAACCCTTAATATGTTTAAGTTACTGTTTGGGAGGCAGAGAAGTTCTGGTACTTGTAACTGAACACAATAATGTCATAGATTCCTGGTTGATGTTCATTGGATCTTATTTTGTAAGTGGAGACATACTGAACTCTCATTATGAAAGGAGCAGAGGCAGAAATAGAACAAAGTTAGGGCACAATGGCTTTTTTGGTCATAATTGAACGGGAAACCTTGACAATCAAGATCACATCAACAGTGAGCACTTTCTTTTTATTTCTCTCCCTATGATTTATGATGTGCTTTCCGTAGACTATTATATTAAGCCCTTTTATATACACTACTTCATTTATTCCTCAAAACAGTTTTTTCATATACTCGGCATTATCTCTGTGTTATTTAATAAAATATTCACCACAAAACAAAGTACAAATAAGTAATTTGCTCAAGGCCATTTAGCCAGATCCAAATATAACTTTTTTGACTGCTAGATCCCATTGACATTTTAAACTCTAAATATTATTACATATTTTTAAAATGAACAAGTATTGCTTGAAAAACAGACAAACCAAAAATAAAGAATTAATTAACACCTATGCTCTTAAGCACTGTGATATATTCTTTCTTGACATTCTTATACCTTGAATAAGAACAACTGGCATCAAAGAAGGTAAGTACAGTTTATGCTCCAGATGAATAGGGATGAGGCACAAAGCCACATTATCTATTAATTATATCTTACACAATGTCACCACACAGAAAGCAAAGGTTAAACTGATTTCTTGCTAATTCTTCAGTTTTTAGAACAGGTGAATACATGATTATCATAATAGTTATGATCCATTAGAAACTTTTCCAATATTAGAGACACTTAACTGGAAAGCAGGAAACTCTCAACGTCCTATTTGAAAGAAAGAAAAGAAAAGAAAAAGAAGAATGAGAATAAAAGGTAAACAACAGGGAGAGGCAGACATAGGAAGAAAGAAAAACATCTCCAAAATTGGATTAGCAAATCTACCAAATTGCTTCAGTTCTGAGCCACTTCAAGGCAAATGTGAGCATGTATCTATTGTTAATTGCCTTTGAATACATAATGCATATACTTCCAAGTATATGATAATGAGATAGAAAGGATTACAACCATCCCACAAATCTCAGAAATGGACAGGTTTCCCCCACTTTTCGAAAGCTCACATCACACCGCTTTGCTTTTACGAAAGACCTACATTAGTACCTGTCTTTGTTAACTGAAAGAAATCCAAAGGGGATTTTTGCTTTTATGAAAAAAAGGTGAAAAGTGTAAACAGTGTCCAGTGTTTGTTCCACAGCTGTTACAGAGGTAGCACACACTTCAAGCAGTGAGGGTGACCCCACCCAGCTTCTTCCCTGGGAACCACACTCAGCATCTCAGCATCAGCCACCAGAGGTCTGAGCCATGTCTGGGAGCATCTGTGCTTGATTCCAATTTATCTTGTGCATTCATTAGCACGATGGGTCCTAAATCATCAGAAAAGCCTACAAAAGGTTATTTCTGGGGTCTGGGAACAATTCTTTCCATGTAAATTAATACCAATTGCTTGTTTGCTTTGTAACATTTCCGTTTACAAAAGGTATCATATGAGCACAACTTTCAGATAGCAAGGGAAACCTGCATTATGTAATTACTCAAGAAACATTTATTTTCTTCAATATGTAAAATGTTACACTAGGTGTTGTGAGAAGAAAGGCAAAGAAGATGAGGTTGTATAAAATGCAAATAGGGACACCTGGGTGGCTCAGTCAGTTAAACGCCCAACTCTTGGTTTCAGTTTAGGTCATGATCTCATGGTTCATGAGTTTGAGCCCTGAATCAGGCTCCATCCTTCCAGTGCACAGCCATCTTGGGATTTTGGGATTCACTCTCTCTCTCTCTTTCTCTCTCTCTCTTGTTCTCTGCCCCTCCCCCTCTATCTCTCAAAATAAATAAGGAAACTCTAAAAAATGCAAATATAAACTCCAAACTTTCACTATCTAAAAAGGGATGCCATGCAAAAAATAAATAATAAAAGTAACTATTGTTATATATCCCTCTAAATGAATTAATCCAATTTAACAAATATTTATCAAATGTTGACCTCATAGCAGACACTGTCTAAGTAACTAGGGTATGTCAGCAAACAAAAGAGACAAAACTCACTGTCTTTGTGACTTTTATACTCTACAAAATGCCTTTGGATTATAGCTTTAGGTACAAAGATGGTGACTAGTTGTAATCAATGAAGTATTAGCAGAAATAAGATGTCACTTTGTTAAAGCAATGAAGAATTGGAGAGTACATGCAATATTTCCCATTCTCCCTCTTTCTTTGCCTTAGCAAAGCTAAAAGTCAGTTTGAAACTTGCCAGATCTAAGTCTCTAATGTACATGGTGCAGAGTCCCACATCAACCCACACGGGTTGGATGTGAAACATAAACAAGAAAAAACTTCTTTGTGGTCATATACCACTGAGTAGTTTAGGAGTGTTTATTACCACAGTGAAACACAGCCGATACTGACTAGTACAGAAGGGCATTTCTTACCGTCTTTGTAGCCAGTGCTCTTAGACAGTGGTCTGTTAGCAGAAGGTACTTAAGAAATTATTTGAATGAATACAATTTCCCAAAGCAATGTTTAATAGGGTTTAAAGGAAGGAAAAAACTATTTTGGTTTATAATATCAAAGAGGAATTTGTGGCATAGGTGGCATCTGAGCAAAGAAAATGTATGGAATTCTGATGAAGACTATGGCTTTTGACCTTAAATAAACCTGGATTTGATTCCCAACAGACTGATCACCTATCCTAGAAAAGTTTTTTAATCTCTCTGAGACTTAGTTTCTTTATCTTTATAATGGAGATAATTCCTACTGTTATACCCAGATCACAGTATCCTCCCCGACCAGAGACCATGGGGGAGACCGAGTCATGCATGCAAAGGCAAAGGTTTTATTACGGGCTCGAGCTCAGGCTCCCAGACCTCAACAACGCAGTGGATCTGTGCTGAGAGCCCCACAAAGGCAGAGTAGGGTTTTTATGGGGTTTGTGATGGGGGAGTTACAGAGGTTGTGACATGGGAACAGTGGTCCAATCATAATTATTCAACATTATTGACAGCGGGTTTAACCATACACATTGTCTAGAGTATTCGTTACTTTTGGCAAGATCCAATTACAACATTTAGAGTACCTTTAAATTAAACCAATCACAGAGCGAGCCTAGGGTCTTGTTCAGCTAACAGGTTAACTTTAACATTAGGTAATAGGGTCCTATCTATAGTTTCTATCTCCAGGCCTCTCCCTTAGTAATGTGGAGGGTGGTCGCTGGCCTTTCCTGATTGGGTGTTGTAAGGGTGGTTTCTCCTGCCTTGGGCAATGTGTAACTACCTGATAGTTTCAGGGAAGCTGAAACTCAGGCCTTCTAGTTTAGAGGGGAAACTTAAAGCCTGTCATGGAGTCAGTTTGGTTTAGACGTTTGGACTTGTGTCCTTACACTACTACTAAGGATTTTGTGAAGATTAGATGAGAACACTGGCAAAGAAAGCATTTATATAATCTGATAACAGTAAAAAAAAAAAATGCATAAGAATTTAGAGATATTGACTGTGTGGGATGTTTGGACCTAAGAGTGGAAAAGTGTGGACCTTACCTGGCAGATAGGTATATGTGCATTTTAGCTACAGCTTTTAGCATTAAACTTAGTCATTGTTCTTGCATTTGTGCAACATTTTACAGTTCTAAAAATACCTCAGCGTTGATCATCTCATGTGTTTTTCAGATCAACTCTCTGAGAGTTCTTTATGACTTGGCATTTAACAGACATGCATACTGAGGTTCAGAAACATGCAAATAATCATCAAAGCACATTAATGTCAAGGCTGGAACTGAAGCTTCTGTTTTCTGATATAACACTCAGTGGCTTTTGTTAGGATTCCAAGTACAGGAGCTCAGTACAAATCACAAAACCTATTTGGCAAGGCACCCCTACTGTTTCACGATCAAGGTTCATTTACACAACACTGCTCATCCCAGCTGTGCTTGTGATGAAGTCTTCCCTTACCCACCCTGATGTTCGATTTCAGAAAGCCTATAACGTGGACTGCAGGAAGAAGTGAATGGTATAACTCTCTTCTCCTCTTTACAATTCCTTGAGTCCATAATTCTTATATGTATGTTTTCCACATCTATCTAACCTGAGGGCAAAGGCACCTGTTTACGCAGATTCCTTAGAAACCAAGCAGGAGAAGGTGGACATGTTAACAGGATTCCTAACAACAATATTTCATCCTAGTGACTTTAACTTCTGAAATAAACACAGGTAATTGCACTGACTCTTTCATTAGCCTGGGTTATGTTCACATGTCACACGTTGGTTTGCAAGTAACTACACTTGTCGCTTGTTCTCTGGTATAAGACATGACCCATACTGATGTGAACTGCAGGTGCATAAGATCTCAGATTCTTCCAAGGAGAGCAATCTAAGATCCCCCTGATGTGTTAGTGGAGCTTCACATCTGTGAGTGCTGAGATGTCCTCATAAGGTGAATGCCTTGGGGAAACCAGGACCAAAGAAATACAATTTTTGTTAAGAAGAAGTGCCAGAGGTGACAGCTGAGGCATCAAGAATTGAATATGGACTCTAATGGTTTTGTAGGACTTTAGAAATGGAAGGTGCTTCATTTCCATTTCTCTCCTTCTGCTTCTATGCCACCACCTCCTTATTCAAAATTAATAACATCACCACCTTAAGAAGATCCCTCTCTCTTTGAGAATTTTTCCCAAAATCATAGGGTTGCATACCTGGCTTAAAGAAGACATGAAATAGTCTGGCCAGTGGCCTGTCTATGTCTTCAACCAAATTCAAATAAGGTAGGACATACAGACTTGGAGACTGAGGAAGTGAGCATATTTGGAATAAAACACTAACATAACGAGCTATGAATAACTATTCCCCCACCCCCCAGAACTGACTTATTCCTCTGACTTGGCTGTTGCACTTTTCCTTAGATTATGTGGGATACACCATTAACCTTCCAAAGTTCTTCTTCCATTTACTTAAAAAAACTTGTATAAGACTGTACCTTTTTTCCAACTACACTGTCAATAAGACATTATTAATTTAATTCATTTAGGATGAAAGCTGATGTCACCTTTCACTGGCCTTTCGTCTCCAAGGTGCCTATGCAACCAGGGGCAAGACCTGATCATTCTACCTCTCAAATCTATTCTTCCTGTATACATTCTCACAGCTCTGGTCTTCATCTAGGGTTTCTTTCTTTCTTTCTTTTTTTTAACAGTGCATCAGTATTAGTCTATTAATTGTGACAATACCATTAATGTACTATGTTAATAATACAAGAAAATGGGTATGTGGTATATGGGAACTTGGAACTATCTTTGCAACTTTTCTATAAATCTATAACTAAAATAAAAAATTCATCCAAGTCTCAAATGGTAACTAATAGATACCTTCACATACAAGAGAATGCCTTTATCTTTTGTATTAAGGAATTTAGGCTCTGTTCCTGAGAGTCCACTTATACCCACCACAGAAGACGAGGGCTGTTACAATCTGAATGGTGTTCTCCCAAATTTCATGTTGAAAACCCAACTTCCAGTATCTCAGAATGTGACTGCATTTGGAGACAGGCTTACTTCAAGTTTATTTATTTATTTATTTTTTTGAAAGAAAGAGAAAAAAAAAACATAAGTGGGGAGGGGCAGTGAGAGAGGTAGAGAGAGAATCCCAAGCAGGCTCCACACTATTAGTGCAGAGACCAATGTGGGACTTGAACCCACCAACCATGAGATCATGACTTGAGCTGGCATTGGATGCTTACCCAACTGAGCCACCCAGGTGCCCCAGGAGACTAGACTTTTAAAAAAGGTAATTAAGGGACACCTGGGTGGCTCAGTCAGTCAAGTGTCTGACTCTTGATCTAGGCTCAGGCCAAGATCTCATGGTTCCTGGTCATCTAGGTTTTCAACTTAACTACTGTTCCCACTTCTATTCTTGCCTCTTTCTAGTAAATTCTCTGATCCATAAAAGAATCAGTTTTAATAGGGGGAGAAATTAAACCAGCCTTTACCAAATCTCCTATTTGTTCAGAGGCTTCATATTCCTTGTCTCGTGCCATCCTTCCTAAGAATTACACACTGGTTTTTAAAAAAAATCTTTATGCTCATTTACTAATGAAGTACTGTAATTGAGACTCAGACATGGTAAGTAAACTTTTCCTGGTCATATAGTTGATAAATGATGAAGTCAAGCTTCAGACTCAGAAAGGCAGACTCAAGGACCCATGTTTTTACCCATTTGCTAACTTATTCCCTAGTAAGATGTGAGCTTTGAAGACATTTTACAATCCTACATATTTAGTGAAGTCAGGAACAGAGTATGAATCCAGATCTCTCTGACCCATGCCCTTCACACTATATTGTGTTATGTTCATGCCATCCCCTAGCTTAAAAATTCCTTTCACAACATTTTTTTTTTTATTTCTTAAATTTTTTTTTTTTTAATTTATTTTTGAGATAGAGACAGCATGAGTAGGCTGAGAGTCAGAGAGAGAGGAAGACGCAGAATCCGAAGCAGTCTCCAGGCTCTGAGCTAGCTGTCAGCACAGAGCCGGATGCAGGGCTCGAACCCATGAGCTCTGAGATCAACACCTGAGCTGAAGTTGGACGCTTAACTGACTGAGCCACCAAAGGATCCCAACAACATATTCCTTTTACTGGCATCAAGTCTTGTATAATTTAACTGTTAACTAAACTTTCTAATCTTCATTTCCCATAATTCTTGCCTTTCTGCCATATATATGTACCATCTTTAACCATTTTTTCTTGTTATTTCTCTCCTTCAAATTTCAATCTAGCCAACTACTATCCACCACAATCTAGCTCTAATGTGTGTGAAAAGTCTACAAATATCACATTATAACTCACACTATTCACCTACTCTGAAGCAAAACTTTTCATGGCTACTCCAAAATCACCTACTATATAGGAAAGTATGAGGAGGGGGATTGATAGGGGAAAAATATATCAACACTAATAATTATCATTAATTACAGGAAAGGAGAAAGAGTTCACACAAACAAGGCCCTTGAAGCTTAATCTTCACTTTTGTCTATCATATTCGTTCTTGAGCTTCTCTAGAGTTGGAAATGCCTTCTATTCTTCTTTACTACACCCTAGTAATTAAAATTCCATTTTGCATGTAGTAAAAACTCAATTTTATTCTTTAAACTATGTCAGTTGATCTTTTTTTTATACACACTTTACTCTATGATTCATCTACACCATTCTCCACATGGCTTTGAATAATCTTAGTGACACTAATGATGTGGTGTTCTACCAACCTGAAGCCATCAACACCAAAACTGAGCCCTTTATTCACCAGATGTTCTAATAACTTTGTACTTGTGAGTCAATAGTTATTTCACATTGGGAATTAAATGTAATTTCTAACAGGAGAAGAGAATAAGTAGGGGAGGGTCAAGGAGGGGAGAATAAAGAAGATAAGAAAAAATGGGGCAAGAAACAGTAAGAAAAAAGGAGAGAGGGAAAAGAAGAGTGGGAAAAGAAGGGGAAAGACTTGGGGTAACAAGGGAAAACTAGGAAGAAGGACTAAGTTCAATCAATTCTTACTATATACCCAATACCATACTACATGTTTCATATATGCTTAGCCCTTTAATTTCCATATGGTACTGAAGAGTTGATACTGCACTCTCATTCTGCAATATGGAGAGATGCTGTTAAAACATGTCATTATGCACATCGCTATTATCAATAATGTACTGTCTTTATATTTTTTATGAAACCATTATAATTAGAGAACAGGGCTTTTTGACTCTTGCTACCCTGCCCAAAATGTCACTGTGGCTTACAAAATTGTATACTAATGGGAATATTTATTTGTGTAGACTGCCAACTTTTGAGACATGAGTTTTCTGTTCTGCATGAATTATATTTCTATCTTTACAGTGTATAATTCCTTTCTAATCAAATACTATGTGAGGAAATTCAAATCATTCATGAGATATTTACTCAACAAATTTTTCTACCTTAAAAGGCAGCAATGGTTCTCGTCTTAAGAAGTAGTGTAAAACAGTAGAATAAGCATGGATTTTGGAGTCCAAAGACCTGGTTTGGCACACCAGATTTGTTGCTTGCCGATTACATAAACTTGGATCATTTATCTAACACCCCTAATTATTTTTTTTCCTTTGCAAATAGAATGGCTCATATTCTGTATGCTCCCTACTTCAAATAATTATGACCAGGTTTTAAAATACAGTTTTAATAAAAACTAACATTTATTGCATGCTTCTAAGTATCAGATTTTGATAAGGCACCATAATCTCATAAGGAGTTTTGTTTAATCTTTGCAACAATTCTATACTGTATTATTATCCCCATTTATAGACAAGAACATAGTGATAGTAAGGGTCAGGTAGCATAGTGTGACTAAAGTCACATATGAATTGCCAACCCAGACCTATCTACCTCTAAAAGTAACTCGTGCAGCCCTTGTCACTGTATTTGCATCACAATCACGAAATCACTATGAATGTCGCCAAGTCTCATAACTGAGCAGGAGAGAAACAATTTAGTCCTCCCTAGCACCCTAAAACATATTTTTTCTTTTAGTCAAATGGGGGAAAAGTAGGTGTTAAAGCACTTAAACTTTAATTTGAAAGTTCTATTCCCATTCAAGACATTTTATCAGTAAGGATTGCTTATAATTTCACTGGGACAAGGAGATAGAAGCGTGGGGATAAAAGAACTCTTGTTCTCTGGGACTACCCACTTGAGATTAAATATAAAAAAAGGCCCTCTTTCCCTAGTATCACCAATCACGTCCAAGGAATAGACCTATCCAAGAACTACATGCAGCCTCCATTTCAACACACCAGGCTTTGGGTTCAGCAGACTATGGGTTGCAGGGTTATCCAGGGAGGCAATTAGTGGTGCCAGCTTCCTTGTCTTTAAACACGGGCTCTGGCATATTCATAATTTGCACATTCAAGATCCAGAGAACTGTGCAGCACAGACATGCTGGGATTTATCTGGCAATAGAAAACACTCTTGGTGAATCTAAAATGAGCTGTGTTTGCAGACCTCATCTGCCTGGTGCTGGTGAAGACCCAGGGGAGGTGGAAATAGTAGAAATGAGAAGGATACCAGAGCCCCAGAAATGCTGCCTCCTGGCTTGGCAGGAACTGTGGCTTACCCATTAAGATCCAGGAAAACACAATAAGGTTAATTAATAAAACTTCCAACTTTAAGTAATTGTAAAGCTAACAAAATGCATTCACACAAACCACCTGAATCCTCTAAGGGCCTCAGTGAGGTGTTTTCATTGATTCTGTTTCTTGGGTGAGGGCAGTGGGGATCAGAGAGGTCACATGGGCTATAGAGCTAATGAGAGGCAGAACTCAGGCTCCCTGGTTCCCAGGTCAGTTCATTTCCCATTAAAGTAGGCCAAATTGTTTTCAGGAAACCAGAATCAGAGAATAAAGTATCAACATAAAAAATCAGAGTCTGGGGATAAAAACCAAAGAGATGGAGTAAGGGGCCAGATATTGTAATCCATCAGAGTCAGAAAATGTCTTAATTAAACGCTTGGAACAGAGAGGAAGAGAAAAATGTTATATTCCAGAACATCACAAATTAGAGTGGAGAATTAAATGGCACCTTTTGGGATGAACCAGGTTGGATCCAGGACATCCCTACTTTGTACAGACTCTACCATTTAAGTATAGCTGCATGATTATGAGTAAGTCACTCAGTGCCAACATGGGTTGTCTCATTTTAAACTGGCAACAGTGAAGGAGAAAACGTAAAAGAGAAGAAAGAAGGCAGGGGAAGAGGAAGCTAGCAGGGAGAAAAAAACATAAGAACGAGCATGTAAGGGACAGGAGATGTTTAAATGCAGGAATGGGTTATACTATTATATTCTACTATCATACTTATAGTAGTGGTGAGGTGAAAAGAATATAGGACTCTGTCTATGAACAGAATAGAAGGTTTGGAACTTACCTAGTCATTCATACATTAATTAATTTATTCATCTATTTATTAAGTTGCTCATTTATTCATTCAATAGTTAACTGCCAATAATCAATCAACTTGGTATCATGTTACTAGAAACTGAAGACAAGGAAATGGGCCAAACACAGATCTCTGACTTTGAAAGAGCACTCGGTGCGGCAGATGGGCAAGTATACCTACTACAAATGGAATATTATGCAGGATAAGCACCAGGAGATTATAAAAGCAAAGAGAGGTCCTCACCTAATTTTGTGTCTGGTGCATGGACACCTGAGTGTTGGGAAAGCTGGGGAATTGGGGAGAGCATGTCTCTCCTGAGGGCTGAGAATACATAAGGTCTTGAAAAGATGTTTTCTGAGAGTACAGAAAACCAAATACAGAGTAAAAGGTGAGAGAGAATGAGTTTAATAAAATGAAAGGAGTTTGGTCCTGCTGGAATTTAAAAAAAAAAAATAAGGGGAGCAGAAAGGAGGGTGAAGCTGAACAGATTTTGCAAAGTTCAGACTGTGAGATGGATCAGAATATTTGGACTTTTTCCTGAGGACAGTGGGCAGTCTGTAAGTCATCTTAAACTGGGCAGTGATATGAACGGTGGTATCTTTTTTAAAAGACCATTCTGGCCTCATGAAAGAAAGAACTGAAAAAAGTAGTAAGCCTGGATGCAGGAATCTAAGCTGGAAGGTTCTGGGCACTGATCCAAATAGAGTTAACGTAGACTCCAGCGTGACTGTGGAAGCAAACACTAGACTTCTAGCACATGCATGTGCAGGCCTGAGTTATAAGCCAACACAAGAGGGATATACTTGCAGGTCTTCTTATTCTCTGACTTCCTCTGTTACTCATACACAATGACTGCAGTGAGGTATATTAAACAAAAAAATCTTCAATTTTAAAAACATTCTGTACTTTTCCACCTCTTGCTATTCTCCCCTGGAAAATACCTATTCAGATTATTCTGGGATAACAAAGTTCTTGGGGAAGAAGCAGCTGAATATACCCATCTCAGCAGATGCCAGCTCCCTGAATGGCAATGATGGAAAATTCCACATCCTTCACTTCTCTGACACACATGACCCTTCTCCACCCAATTTCAAAGAAACAAACGATGTCTCAAAGACTCCTTTGGAAAAATAATCATTCAATAGGATGTGACTAGGCTGTTTCCATGGCAATTCAAGCTCTCTTACATTGTGATAATTTCTTAAAAGGGAAATTTCCTTTTGTCTCCTAACGTTACTTCCTTTTATTGTGTGTAGGTATTCACACTCAAACAGAGGCAGTTTGGGTAAAAAAAAAAATACAAAAAAGTAAAATAAAAGACTTAAGTAAGTCTCTTGGTTATTTTCCTACTTCCTACAGCTTACTAGCCTGGGGAGATTGTTGAGCTTTTTAAGGATGTATCAAACAGTATCAATGTGGGGGTTGGAGAAAGGATTATCCTAGTACTTAAACTTTTTTTTTTTTTTTTTAAACACAGGCATTTAAGAAAAAAATAGAACACTGCATAATACCTATCACCACTCCCAAACTCTCTGGAACACACTCCATTCTTTCCTTCCAATTAAAAACTGTTATTAGGCCAGGGATAGAGCCACTCAGTCAGCCAGAGAATGCAACCTAGAGGAAAACAATGTGATCTGACCAGCAACCCTCAGCTCCATCCCCATATATAGGGGCAGAGTTTGAGGACTGTGATGAAAGTTTGTTTCTATGCCATTATTTAAAAATAGAACTCTCCTTGCAGCAATGATACTCAATCTGGCACAATACTGACCCCATAGGACATTTGTCAATGGCTGGAGACATTATGGGTTGGCACAACTAGAGAGAGGATGGATGGCAGGGATGCTGCGCAAACAACAGCTAGCGGGTAGAGGGCAGGGATGCTGCTAGACATTCTACAAAGTTCTGCAGCACCCCTCCCCCATGACAAAGAATTATCCAGCCTAAAATGACACTGGTAAGAAGTTTGATAAAATCTACTTTTAGAAATTGGAGATGTTACTAACATAGGGGCGGTAGGTTAATCATTGGAAAACAGATTGGCCTTTAGGGACTGAATTGGGAAAGTGCATCTAACAGGGGCAGTACAATGAAAATGAAGGGGGCTCAATGACTCATTTCAAATTCTGTAAATATCAAGAGTTAGGTCTCCAATTAGGCATGTAAAAAAAAGTCCAGGAATCCATGAAGCAGGTGAGTCCATTTATTCCATCATTTACACATTCATTGATTTTTTTTTTTTTCAATAAATTGCAGGCAGTGGACCAGGTACTAAAAAAATCAACAATAAACAAAGCAGAGGGTCCTGTCATCATTGATCTCCTAGTCTGGCAGGAAATAAGGATAATAGTAAACAATGGATAATTAAATATTTAATAACAGTTGTAATAAGTGTTAAGCAAGAAAAGTACATTGTTGTGGTTTTTTTCTGAGCATAAATTAGAGGTCCTCATCTAGGAAAAAAAAAACTTGCTAGAGAAAAATGATTTTAAACCAAGATCTGATTGATGAGTATTAATGCACTTGTATAGGCCCAGATAGCCAAACTGGTATGTAAATTGCAGAGTAAAATCTAAGCCACTAGGGTGAGGTCTGTGAAGAGCCCATGTCTAGAAGGTTTCAACCACTTATGCTTTTTAGAGTTCAGGCGTGTTGACAATCTATAGAAGGAGAATGAGATGTCAATAAGGACAAACAGCAGATGAATTAAGAATTGAGACAAGGCTGGGCCAACTTGGAAAAATAAATTGATACCTACAAACTGTCTAATTATGCACCAGAACTTCAGTTTACATATCGACCATAGTTCCAATAAACACTAAGTTCACCCTCCATGCAAAGTAAATGTTTTAGTTATAAATTTAAAAAAAAAAAAAAAAAAAAAAAAAAGCCTAGAGTTGAGATCAGAAAGATTCAACAGGAGCCTGATATACCAGTAGCACTTTTCTTTACAGGATCTCAAACCAAAAATCATATTTGGTTATTCTTGTTTTCTTCAGCTGTACAGACATGGGGTCAAGGATATATGAAAATGGTTGACATATTCTTCCAGCTCATGCCAGTTCCACTGCTTTCAATCAAGTTTTTTGTTTTTCAGAAACATTTTGCATGTTACTGCCCAGATATGTTAAGTAAATTTTTGTATTTATTTAAGCATACATTCAGAAAAGTATGCAAGTCATGAACAGATGGTTTAATAAATTTTCACAAATTCACTTATATAAGTAACAGGCAGACCAAGATTTAAAATACTACCAACATTCCAAAAACCTCCTTTGTGGCTCTTCCAAGTCAAGATTCCCACCAAGATAATGACTGTCTTATTTTTTATCACCATGATTAGTTTTGCCTGCTTTTGAAATACTCTTTTATTTAAAGAAAATTCTTTGTAATGTGTATTTATGAAAGAGAAAGAGACAGAGTGCAAGGCGGGGAGGGTGGAGAGAGAGAGGGAGACACAGAATCTGAAGCAGATGTAGGGCTCAAACCCACCAACTGTGAGATCAAGACTGGAGCCAAAGTCAGACATTCAACCGACTGAGCCACCCAGTCTCCCCAGAAATACTCTTTAAAATATAGTATTTGTTTATGTGTCTGGCTTTTCTCTCCTAAAGTTATATGGTGAGGTTTACCCATTTTGGTACATAAAGCTGTTAATTATCTTTGCTATTTTGTACTACTTTAGCTGCATACTTTGATATGTGGTCATTTAATTATCATCCAATTTGAAATGTTTTATTAGTTTCCACTGTGATTTCTCTATGGACATTTGGATTATTCAAAGGTACACTCCCTAATTTCCAGATGACTATGATTCTTTATGACTTGTTATTAAATGCTAATTTAAATTTTTCTGTTCAGACAGCACATTTGGTATATGTCAGTACTTATGCTTGACTGCTTCTATTGGTGATAGACTTAGCAGGCTCTTCTAGTTAGGGCTTCCCTCTTTTCTGATGACAAGAGAACTCCAAAGGACAGCATTCAAATCTGTTTTGTTTTTGTTTTTCAGTAGAGTTAGTTGCCAGCATGGAGCCCCACCTGGGGCTTTAAGTCACAATCTTGAACTCATGACCCTTAGATTAAGGCCATGAAATCAAGACCTGAGCTGACGTCAAGTGTCAGATACTTAACTGACTGAGCCACCCAGGCACCCCAGACAGCATTCAATTCTGTGAGGACTTAATACTAAGTCTTACTCAGACAATATTTCAGAGTGCCCTTTTGTGTGTGTGACTATTTTTTCTAGAGCAGTGATTCTTAACTTTGATCATGTATAAAAATCATTAGAAGAATAAATATGATGTGTATAAATATAAATATTAATCTATATCCATTTAATATTATAAAATAAATATACATTTATTTATATAAAATAAAATAAGTGTATAGAAATGTATAGAAATATAATTAAGATTACATATATAAATATATAAAATGCATTATATTATAAATGTATATAAATATACATATATTTAATTCATGCCATAAGGAAGAGTAATAATCATAATACATATTCATACATTGCTCATAACTGAGATAATGGCATCTTTGGTGGCCTAAGTTCCCCCTGGAGGACAATTGTTCATGAAATTCACGTTTCTGCACATCTTGTGAGCAGAGACAGTTTTTGGTCGGTCCAGAATGTGTCTTCAAGGCTGTTCTATAATTAACAAACAGAGATAACATCTCCTTCAGGGGCAGAGGGCAAGTTTCTTTGCCCTCTGGTAATAATGAAGATAGTGTCTCTCCTCAGAGCAAAGACTGGGCAAGTTGTAATTACTTGCAGCCAATTATAACTATCAGAGTATCCTAAGTTTGAGATTCCTCAGCTACGATGATGATCCAAACCCACCAAGTTTAGAGTATCTGGGCTGCTCTACATCAGTCTTACAGGACTGAAGTGCTAGAAGAATTCACATTAATAGAAATTCAAGCTCCTAGTGCTTGCTGTGTAGTAAAAAATAAATTACTTTATCTCTGACCCAGGAGTTTCATGTTTTCTGTCCATAAAGTTGTGTCAGGCTAACTTGTTAGCTTGCAAGTAGGGTGACATCTCAGATACCTCATAGTTACTGATAATTCCAAAGTAAGCATAGTCTGGTATACCTGGGCCATTGGTTAAACTTTGATAATTTATGTAGACAAAATGTGAGAACAGGTAATTTTGTCCCCTTGTTTACTTTAGCTTTATTTTTCTATCCTAATAGAAATTCACTTGTATAAAAACAACTGCCCAGTTTATATGTATTATTAAAAGTTTTTAGAAAGTATTTTGTAGTCTAAGACTCTTTTCTCTAGGGTAGTTTTTAACCTTTTTTTTTTTTTTTTTTTAATACTGTAGACCCCTTTGGCCATTTAGTAAAGCCCATGGACCCTTTTCCATAATAATGTTTCTAAGTCCATAAAAAAATATATATATAGAATTGCAAAGGGAGTTGATGCTATTAAAACAGAATTATCTAAATATTTAAAAATCAGTCTGTGGTAATAGTAATGCATTGCTTTTATTAATGTAGTAAATAAAATAGCATAGAACTAATGGCCATCAAAATATCAAATAGTCTTAAGTTCAAATAATATTAAGATATCTGCAACTGTAACATGCATGTGTATGCAATATGGAAGGTGACACGAAAATATTTTATTCTGTTAATGCGACATCACTAGTAATGCAATTACTGCTATTATTAATGTAGTTTGTTTTCTACTTTAATAAATGAAGGAATACTAAGTTTCAATTATAGGATAGTAAAAATAAATGTGATCTCTCCCCACCTACCCCACCCCCACCACACACAGTCCTGATTAATGGACTCCTTGATTAGAATCTCTATCCTAGAGTTTCTGAAGAACCTGAAGATAACCTTGAAAAAGTCACAGCAAAACAGATTATATTAACTGAATAGTGTTATTCTCTTGAAATTAGTGTCCTCCATAGAAGACAGTGATTTGACTTCTCAAGCATATCCCAAAGGTGTAAATTTTTGAAATGACTTCATATAACAGAGTCTTTTGATTTCCAGAGTTAACAGGAAAGGTAGTTTTTTGTTTTGTTTTGGTTTATTTTAACCTCTTTTGCTTTGGGGGTATCATCTGCTTTAAAACATCTAAAGGAAATTATGACTTTGGACACCTTCCAACAATCTCAGATACCCTGGAGTTCAATCTTAAAAATCCTAATATTTTTTTTTTTTTAAGTTTTGTAGGTCAGAGGGAAGTCTATTGTCTAACATGAATATCACAGGCAAAAAAATACATGAGATCACTAGGTTCATCCTTAAACAATTAGCTGAACAAATTACCTGGAAAAAAAGTGAAAAGCAGATATGTAAACATTTAAGTGATTCCATTGTATGTTACCTGCCAATTAATTATAAATGACTGGGGATGAGGATGGGGGAGAATTATGAAGCATTGCTGTTCTTATAATGTTACCCAAATATGATTAACGAGTAAGCCTCAAAAACATGAATGCATGAAAATAAACTGTTGGGACCTCATCAAGATTAAAAGCTTCTGCACAGCCAAGGAAACAACCCAGAAAATTAATAGGCAACCAACGGAATGGGAAAAGATAGTTGCAAATGACATATCAGATAAAGGGTTAATATCTAAAATCTATAAGGAACTCACCAAACTACACGCCCGAAAAACAAACAACCCAGTGAAGAAATGGGCAGAAGACATGAACAGACACTTCTCCAAAGAGGACATCCAGATGGCCAACAGACACATGAAACGATGCTCAGCATCCCTCCTCATCAGGGAAATACAAATCAAAACCACACTGAGATACCACCTCACGCCAGTCAGAGTGGCTAAAATGAGCAAATCAGAGAACTCTAGATGCTGGCGAGGATGTGGAGAAACGGGCACCCTCCTACACTGTTGGTGGGAATGTAAACTGGTACAGCCCCTCTGGAAAACAGTGTGGAGGTTCCTCAGGAAACTAACAATAGAACTCCCCTATGACCCAGCAATAGCACTGCTAGGAATTTACCCAAGGGATACAGAAATGCTGAGGCATAGGAGCACATGTACCCCAATGTTCATAGCAGCACTCTCCACAATAGCTAAAACATGGAAAGAGCCTAAGTGTCCATCAACAGATGAATGGATCAAGAAGATGTGGTTTATCTATACCATGGAATACTACATGGCAATGAGAAACAATGAAATCTGGCCATGTGTAGCAACATGGATGGACCTTGAGGGTGTTATGCTGAGCGAAATAAGTCAGGCAGAGAAGGACAAATATCATATGTTTGCACGTATAGGAGGATTAGGAGGAACTTGACGGAGGAACAAGGGGGAGAAGAAGGGCGGAAATGGTGGGGGAAAGGGAGAGAGGCAAACCATGAGAGACTCTTGAATGCTGACAAAAACTGAGGACTGATGGATGTGGGGGGGAGGGGGGGATGGGCATGGAGGAGGGCACTTTGGGGATGAGCACTGAGTGTTATGTGGAAACTAATTTGACAATAAACTATTTGTAAAAAAAAAAAAAAAACATGAATGCATGTTACCAAATTCTATTTTAGCATTCTTTTTTTTTTTTTACAAAATTAGTTAAAAGCATGAATAATATAGTGTTTTTAGGTTCATACAAATTTTCACATAAACTATTACCTAGGAGTAGGAATTACCATTTCCAAATTACAAATGAAGACACTGAAATTCAGAAATTTGATATCTTGAATGAAGTCACTGAATCTAAGTCTGATCATCTTTCTTTCACACTGCTGTATTGAGGCCTGACCATATGGGAAACCTCTATACAAAAAGTTTTCTTTCTTTTCCTGAACTATGTGAATCAATCTTCTTATTCTGAGATTACTCACATAATATTAAAATAACATTGTTAATGACTGTCATGATAGCAACAGCAAAAACTTCTCTGCATAGAGTGATCACTTAAAGTAAACAGTGAAACCAAAGAGGCTGACTTGAGAGCTCTTGTTCTTAGCCACCGTTGTAAAATATTTCCTTTGAGTTGCCCTTGCTCTCTGAGGGGTCCAATGCCCTTCTCAACATTCTTCCATTCTCCAGGCCATTACCATTAATCAATGGAAAGTTCTCCTTCATTTCAGATCATGAATCACCAGGCTATCCTAATGTTGCTAGGTAATAGCTCTGATGAGCTAATCCACACCAAGGTGTGAATGAATAATGATGGTTTTATAATTTTTCCACTTGGGAGTCTGTTTGCATTTTAAAGAGGTCCACAAACACTTCTCCACTGAAGTGTGAAATATGGAGATTTCTGAGACTATTTTCAGGCAGATGAAGGGGAAAGTAATGTTTGGTCAAGAGGGGTTTAAGCACCTCTCAAACTACCTGGTTTGTAAAGATTGGAAGAAATAGAGGGAATTGGCATATGGAGGCTAGGAAGAGAAAGACAGTATAAGGCAATCCTTTCTGACAGATTTCAGTGAGTCATACTTGTCTGCACAAAGGTAATTCACCCCAGGAAAGACTGCTGCATCTGTTCTGTTCTCTAGGGCAAGATATCCTTTTCTCAGATCATTAATATAACAATGTAAGGTCCCTGACATCCAGAACCCAGCTACCTCTCTGAGTCTTGCCACTCCATTGCAGGGCTTCTATAATAATAATAATAATAATAATAATAAAATTATTATATAATATTATTAATATTATAATATATTATAATTATATATTATATATAATATATATTATATATAATATAAAAATATAATAATATACATATAATATATAAAAATATATATAATTATATATTAAAATATAATAAAATAATATATTATTATTATTATTATTATATTTGGGGATTTGGTGATGAAAATTCCACCCTCCCTGCTTCGCTGAAATATAACTGATACATAAAATGATATAAGCTTAAAGTGTATAACATGTTGGTTTGATGCATTCATATATTGCAAAAATCTTCATTCATCCCCTTTTGGGACAGTTCATCTCCTTCCATAATGACTCCACACTTAAACTAATTGGAATTTATTTAAAAAAAAAAAAAGAAAGAAAGAAAAGAAAAAGGAAACAAAAAGCTTAGAGATGCTTTCAGTTCCTTCAAAGTACTCTACCTTAAAAAGTCTGGAGGCAACAGAGGGAGTTTCCATTCTTTCAAAGCTCCCTCCTTTGGAGGTGGTCCTTTGTAGAGCCTATGACACAAGATTAAACTCTACTGATAGACTCAATGGACATTTGGGACAACTGAAGAAAGTCCTTCATTGCTATTAAAGTTATTGTTGGAAATTGATATCCTCGTGATGAGATCCCTAGGTGGGATTCTGAACTGAGAGAGTTTACAAGCAAAGTAGAATAATGATGAAAATGTCTGCAAAGAGGAAGGCTCTGATTAGGCTGAGAAAACAAAAAACCAAAAAAATATGAACTTGACTTGGTTCAGTATAACCCTCCACTATTAACTGTTGGTCATTCAAATTCGTGGACATTTTAATAAGATTAGTAGCACTTCCTCCCTTGGGTAGAAGTGAAGAAGGGATCATGGAATGAAAATCCAAGAATATATTTCTTAATAAAAAAGTCAGATGAAAGCAAATCCATATTTTAAATTATTACTTGCTGTATGACTTATAAATTCAGAGATAATCCTCAAATAGAAAAGAAAGAAAGAAACAGCAAACAAAGCTGAATATAAAATCTATCCTTTTCTACTAGCTTAATGGATTTATAGGCTTCTCTAAAATTTATTTTTCCTCTTTCTTTCACCTAATGACTCAAGGCATTTATCTGTTAAATGAGAAATTATTATATTTATTTCATAATGAGATTCAGAGTGTTAAAGCTAACAATGGACAAAGTATTACAATAGTACTATAGTATAAATGTACAATAGTACAAAAACTAGACTTGGTGCAGCTAAGACTTAGTATTTTGGAATCAGGTAGATATGAACTAAATTCCTAACCTACCAATCATAAACCCCATGACTCTGGATTAGTTAGTCATCTGTCCCTAATTATTCTCATTTATGCCATGTGGGTAAATAATAGGTGATATATACCAGGATTAAATGAAACATAATAAAGAAGTTTAGTGCCAAATACACATTAGACACTCAATAGTAGCAATTATTATTACCGCTACTTGAAAACTACTTAAAAGGCTTCCATGTGTTCCTACTTGTACGTATCTATTAGCAGAAGTGGGTTTAGAACAGACAAAACTTGGGGCGCCTGGGTGGCTTAGTCGGTTGAGCGTCCGACTTTCGCTTAGGTCATGATCTCGCGGTTCGTGGGTTCGAGCCCCGCGTCGGGCTCTGTGCTGACTGCCAGCTCAGAGCCTGGAGCCTGTTTCAGAGTCTGTGACTCCCTCTCTCTCTGACCCTCCCCTGCTCACGC